>NW_027142437.1:1146781-1244281 GCF_026170545.1 Melanerpes formicivorus | reverse complement strand
TGATGAATTTACTTCTTTCTCTCCATGAGAGCTGGCAAGGGGAAAAAATATATTAAGAACCCCCCAAAATGACCCAAATGCTGCTACTTTTATACAGCCTAACAAGTATCACAGTGCCACCAAGGTTGGGAGGGACCTCAAAGATCATCAAGCCAACCTGTCACCACAGACCTCATGACCAGGCCATGGCACCGAGTAACAGAACTTGAAATCTGGGGAGGGACTTTTGAGGGTGTCAGGGAGTGATAGGACTGGGGGGGATGGAGCAAAACTAGGAGTGGGGAGATTCAGATTGCATGTGAGGAAGAAGTTGTTCCCCATGAGGGTGGTGAGAGCCTGGCACAGGTTGCCCAGGGAGGTGGTGGAAGCCTCCTGCCTGGAGGTGTTTGCAGCCAGGCTGGATGTGGCTGTGAGCAACCTGCTGCAGTGTGAGGTGTCCCTGCCCATGGCAGGGGGCTTGGAACTGGCTGCTCCTTGAGGTCCCTTCCAACCCTCACAATACTCTGATTCTACGATTGTAAGTAGACACAGAGGTCTCTTCTGCCTTCCTTCACTTTCTCCCTAAGCAGAATACAGAATTAACCAGGTTGGAAAAGGCCTCAGAGATCATCCAGTCCAACCTCTCACCCAACACCATCTGATCAACTCAACCATGGCACCAAGTGCCTCAGCCAGATCCTCCCCTACTCAAATCTGGCTCTGCTGCCCATGTCCTAGGACCAGAGAAGCACTCATGGCAGCCCACTGCAGCTCTTCTGGAGGTGTTCAGGAGGAGGCTTGATGGGGTGCTTGGTGCCATGGGTTAGTTGTTTAGGTGGGTTGGATTGGTTGAAGGGTTGGACACGATGATCTTGAAGGTCTCTTCCAACGTGGTCTATTCTATATTCTATATTTTCTTGTCTGTTCTTTGTAACTCATGCATTTGTGCCTGTGGAACAAAGGGTTTCCATCTAGAATAATAATTAGAATTAGAATTAGAATTAGAATTAGAATTAGAATTAGGATTAGAATTAACCAGGTTGGAAAAGACCTTTGAGACCATCTAGTAACCACTAAAAGTCAGTAATTCCTATTTGAGTATTGTTTTACTATCCATTCGTTCTCAACAGCCCTGGCTTCACTCTCTGCCCCTTTCCCCCCTTTTTCCCCTCAAACCCAGAGCACCTGGGCTCTGGGGCAGTCTCCTCCCACCCCAGGTGTGGCCACTTGGCCCTCCCCACCCACTCCCCTATTTAATCCCCCCCAGGAAAGGCAGCAGCCCCAAGCTGAGCCCATCTGGGCTGAGGATCCTCCTCTGATCCCTGGTGAGTGCCCCTGGAGCACACTGGGTGTTGGTGGTGGTGACAACAAAGGCCGGGGGGCCTGGTGGCCCCCCGGTTGTTAGGGCCAACATTGCTGACTGCTCCAATATCCTTCACTGGTGCTGGCTGGGGCTCCCTGCTGGGGCTGAGCTCCTCTGGGTGGTCTCTTGGCTGGTTGAAGGTTTTGTTCCTGGTTCTGGGATGGGTGCAACAATGGGGAGGATGGTGTAGAGAGGGAGCAGGGGCTGCTTAGGCAGGGAGGGGAGGGTGGTGCTGAGGGGGCAGGGGCTGCTTAGGCAGGGAGGGGAGGGTGGTGCTGAGGGAGCAGGGGCTGCTTAGGCAGGGAGGGGAGGGTGGTGTGGAGGGAGCAGGAGCTGTTTAGGCAGGGAGGGGAGGAAGGCATAAAGGGAGCAGGGGGTGCTTTGTAAGATGAAGGGCTGGAGGGATGGTGGAGGAGCAGGAGCTACTTTGGGAGGATGAAGGCTGTTGGTGGGGGAGGCAGGGGGTTTAAGCTAGATGATCCTTAGAGGCCATTTCCAACTCTGATGATTCTATGACTCCATGACCTAGCCCCAGGGCAGGGACACTTTCCACTAGACCCAGTCAGCATCTTTAAGGGCATATTTAATCTTTTATTCCCCCTGTACATAGAAGTCAAACCACACTATGGTAGCTCTGATGAACTGATGGCTTTTGGGATGTGAAGCTGCCTCACTTTGAAAAGATCTTCTGTGTGTTGCCAGAAGCAATGAAATGATTCCCTGAAATTCAGGAGTGAATACAAATGATTGGCATAAGAGCCATTTAAAATCCTGCTGGATTTGGGGACAGGGTTTGGCTATCTCAGTGCAATTGCTCAGCAGGAGTGAGTCTTTGTCTGAAGTGTAGGGAGGGGAAGCACTGAAGCAGATTCAGAGCTCCAACACAAGTTGTCTTACCAATATATTATATTATGTCTTTCTCCTCTAGTTTTTTCCTCTCACATCATAGAGCCACAGAATCAAGCAGGTTGGAAAAGACCTCAGAGATCATCAAGTCCAACCTAACACCTCCTGACAACTAAACCATGGCTCCAAGTGCCACATCCAAGCCTTTTGTGAACCCCTCCAGGGATGGGGACTCCACCACCTCCCTGGGCAGCACATCCCAGTGCCCAGTCTGGGAAGAACTTTCTCCTCACCTCCAGCCTAATCTTCCCCTGGCACAGCTTGAGGCTGTGTCCTCCTGTCCTGGTGCTGCTTGCCTGGGAGAAGAGACCAACCCCCACCTGGCTCCAACCTCCCTTCAGGAGCGGTGATTTTGATCAATAAAGGCTTTGATCTCTGTTACCTTTGGCTTGTGTCCTTCCTTTCTGTCACCTGAACAACAGCTGGGAGGGAAAGGGGTCGCTGAAGCCCCTTAATTACAGAGCTGGAGCTGCATTGCTTTCATGCTCTCAAAATAGCAAAGCTTATACAGAAACATTAGCAGCATGTAAGCTCCTCACCTTGACCATAAATGTCCCTAAGTCATGCTTAGTTGTCTCATCACAGAGTGTTAGGGGTTGGAAGGGATCTCAGGAGATCTTCCAGGCCAACCCCCCTCCCAGAGCAGGAGCAGAGAATGCAGCACAGGTCACACAGGAACACATCCAGATGGGGCTGGAAAGTCTCCAGAGGAGACTCCACAACCTCTCTGGGCAGCCTGTTCCTGTGCTCTGTGACCCTCACAGTGCAGAAGTTCCTCTTCATGCTGAGGTGGAACCTCCTGTGCTGGAGTTTCCATCCCTTGTCCTATCCCAGGGTGCAGCTGAGCAGAGCCTGTCTTCTCCCTCCTGACCCTCAGCTATTGAGAGACATTGATCAGATCCCTTCTCAGTCATCTTTTCTCCGGACTAACCAGCCCCAGGGCTCTCAGCCTCTTCTCCCAGGGCGGTGCTCCAGTCCCCTCAGCATCCTTGTAGCCTTCTGCTGGACTCTCTCCAGCAGCTCCCTGTCCCTCTTGAGCTGGGGAGCCAATCCCCAACTTCAGCACTCGCTGCTGTTTTATTTAACCCTAACCCTGCACATTCAAGCTTGCATTTCAAGCTGTCACTCAAGCACCTGGCCCTCAACAGTTTCTCTGAGCTCTTATTCCAGGCAAGAGAAGAACAACAAAAGCTGAGCACACACACACACAGCTCCCCTCATAAACAACTCCTTGGACATCTCATTTGTCCCTTAATCTGCCCTTTATTGCCTGCCACTTGCATTTTGCCTTCATGTTTAACAAGCTCCACTTGCAAGGGCAAACAAGTTTCCTCCTTAATGATGCTCTGCTGGAAGGAACAGAATTGTGCACCATAAAACCGAAAGAATAAATATCTTAGGAGCTCTTTTAATTGCTCCAGAAATTATCCTTAAGTGCTGTGCAGGATTTATAGCAGCAAACAGCTTCCCCACCACCACCCCCTCCCCTCCAGCAGTTAAAGAGAGCTGACTGGGAGCTTGGGAGGAAAAACATTCCTCTTGTGGGGAAATCTCTACCTGAAAGATAACACTTATTGACTGACTTATTGCCATGCTTATTTCCTTCCTTACTTCTTTACTTATTCACTCACTTACTCACTTCTTTACTCACTGATTCACTTCTTTACATACTTACTTCTTTACTTACTTATTTGCTCACATATTCACTTATTTACTTACTTACTTACTGACTCACTTCTTCACTCACTTCTTTACTTCTTCACTCACTTTACTCCTTTACTTCTTTACTCCTTTATTTCTTCACTCCTTTATTTCTTCACTCACTTCTTTATTTCTTCACTCTTTACTTCTTTACTCACTTCTTTACTTCTTCACTCACTTCTTCTTCACTCCTTCGCTCACTCCTTTACTTCTTCACTCACTCCTTTACTTCTTCACTCACTCCTTTACTTCTTCACTCCTTTACTTCTTCACTCACTCCTTTACTTCTTCACTCCTTTACTTCTTCACTCACTCCTTTACTTCTTCACTCCTTTACTTCTTCACTCACTTTACTTCTTCACTCACTCCTTTACTTCTTCACTCCTTTACTTCTTCACTCACTCCTTTACTTCTTCACTCACTCCTTTACTTCTTCACTCCTTTACTTCTTCACTCACTCCTTTACTTCTTCACTCACTCCTTTACTTCTTCACTCACTCCTTTACTTCTTCACTCCTTTACTTCTTCACTCACTTTAATTCTTCACTCACTCCTTTACTTCTTCACTCCTTTACTTCTTCACTCACTCCTTTACTTCTTCACTCCTTTACTTCTTCACTCACTTTACTTCTTCACTCACTTCTTTACTTCTTCACTCACTACTTCTTCACTCACTTCTTTACTCGCTTCTTTACTCCTGTACTCACTTCTTTACTTCTTGCTTCTTTACTTCTTTACATACTCACTTATTTACTCACTTATTCACTTATTTACTCACTTATTTCCTTACTTCTTTACTTCTTTACTCACTTATTTACTTTTTTGCTTCTTTACTTCCTTACATACTCATTTACTTATTTACTCACTTATTCACTTCTTTATTCACTTCTTTACTCACTGCTTACTTATTTACTTATTTACTCACTTACTTATTTCTTGTCTTATTTACTCACTTATTTACTGACTTCTTTTCTTACTTCTTTACTCACTTATTTACTTATTTGCTTAGTTATTTATTTTCCTTCCAAGGAAGTTTTAATTAAAATAGATAAATTTCTGTTGAGAAAGGTTTCCTGAATGTGTCCAGTTCTGGGCTCCTCAGTTTAAGAAGGACATTGAGACACTTGAATGTGTCCAGAGAAGGTCAAGGAGGCTGGGGAGGGGTCTTGAAGAGCACCATGGAAACAGGAGGAAAACTTTATCCCTGTGAGGGTGAGAGAAGCCTGGAAGAGGCTGCCCAGGGGGGTTGTGGAGTCTCCTTCTCTGGAGATATTCCCAACCCACCTGGATGTGTTCCTGTGTGAGCTGCTCAAGGTGGTGCTGCTCTGGCAGGGGGCTTGGACTGGATGAGCTTTGTAGGTCCCTTCCAGCCCCTAACATTCTGTGGTTCTGTGAAACTAAGGCTGATTAGGTAACACAAACAGGTTTAATATCTTGCGTTGTCCAGATTGGAGAAGTGTAAAAAGCTTGAGCTTGGGTGCAGGTTAGAGACCTGTTTTCTCTGAGGGGATTGGACGTGGCACTTGGTGCCATGGCTTAGTCATGAGGTCTGTGGTGACAGGTTGGACTTGATGATCCTCAAGGTCTCGTCCAACCTTGGTGATTCTGTGTGATTCATCACTTCTACTGTACTGGAAGGAGCCTCTATAACAGGAGGGATCTGGAGGTGCTGGAAGGTGTCCAGAGAAGGGCCAGGAGGAGGAGCAGAGGGCTGGAGCTGCTCTGCTGTGAGGACAGACTGAGGGAGTTGGGGCTGTTCAGTCTGGAGAGGAGAAGGTTCTGAGGAGACCTAATTGTGGCCTTCCAGTATCTGCAGGGGGCTCCAAGAAAGCTGGGGAGAGACTTCTGAGGGTGTCAGGGAGTGATAGGACTGGGGGGGATGGAGCAAAACTAGAAGTGGGGAGATTCAGTTTGGATGTGAGGAAGAAGTTGTTCCCCATGAGGATGGTGAGAGCCTGGCACAGGCTGCCCAGGGAGGTGGTGGAAGCCTCCTGCCTGGAGGTGTTTGCAGCCAGGCTGGATGTGGCTGTGAGCAACCTGCTGTAGTGTGAGGTGTCCCTGCCCATGGCAGGGGGGTTGGAACTGGCTGCTCCTTGAGGTCCCTTCCAGCCCTGACAATTCTCTGATTCTATGATTCTGAGGAGCTCACTGTAAGAGTCTTCATAAATTCAGCAACTTCAACTGTTTGCTAACGAGCCCTGGCTTTAAATAAAGCTCAGGCAGCTGTGAGACAATAAAGTAAATCCACAGACTTGTGGCATAATTACAGCAATTTCCACACCCTTCATCATCACCTTAGCATTTTGTCCCAGATAAATGAGGTGGCAAATTTGATGGGGAGCAGCAGGGTTTGCAGACAGCCTGCTGCTGGAAAGCAGAAACATGAAAAGATAAACATTTGAGGAAGAGAGAGCTCTTTCTCTGCAGCCAAGCACTGCACTAATTAGGCCATAATTTATCCAGGAGGAAATAGAAGTCAGTGAGGCATCAGGCAAAGCTTTTAGGAAGAGGCAAACTTGGTGGCTGTTGTATCAGAGGATTCTATTCTGATATAATTGCAGCTTCTCTCTTCAGAGGGCTGGATCAGAGAGGGCTCTGGCTCATTACTGAGCAACATTTGTTCCTGTGGAATTAGCTGTTGACATATCTAAGTGACTTTGAGCTGTGCTTAGTGGAATCTGAGCTGCTGAATGAAATCCTTGATGATCAGCATTTTACTGAAGCACTTCAAGTCTAAAGGGTTGGGGTTTTTTCTGACACCAAGTGCTGCAATAGTCTTGCAAACAGACTCTCTCCATCCTTCCTGTAGCCCCCTTCAGGTCCTGGCAGGCTGCTATTAGGTCTCCCTGGAGCCTTCTCTTCTCCAGGCTGAACACCCCCAGCTCCCTCAGCCTGTCCTTATAGCAGAGCTGCTCCAACCTCCTGATCATTTTCATGGCCCTGCTCTGGACCCTCTCCATCAGCTCCATGTCCTTCCTATATTGAGGGCTCCAGAGCTGCACACAGTACTCCAGGTGAGGTCTCAGCAGAGCCAAGTGGCAGAATCACCTCTCTGGCTCTGCTGGCAATGCTGCTTTGGATGCAGCCCAGGATGGGATTTGCCTTCTGTGCTGCAAGCTCACCCTGCCTGCTCCTGTCCAGCTTCTCATCCACCAGCACCCCCAAGTCCTTTCCCTCAGGGCTGCTTTATATACAAGTGCTAAACCAAAACAGACCAGAGAGAAAGTAGGTCATAGGAAATAAAGTAATCCAAGTAAGCTCTGCAAACTTTGTGAGCACAAAACATGTGTGAGAGTCAAGCTTTGTGGGCATCAGGTGAGTAATAACTAATACTCAAAAATCAAACTGAGACAGAGATATTCTTGCCACAGAGCTCACTTAGCAGGCAGTAACTTTGGAAACCACTCAAGTTTCACACCAGAGGCTGCAGCTGGAAGATTGTGTCCAGTTCTGGACACCTCAGGTCAAGAAGGACCTCAGGGAACGGCTTGAGAGAGTCCAGCACAGAGACACAAAAATGATGAAGGGAGTGGAACATCTTCCTTATGAGGAGAGCCTGAGGGAGCTGAGGGCTCTGGAGCTTGGAGAGGAGGAGCCTGAGAGGTGAGCTCCTGGCTGGGGCTAAAGCTGTGCAGGGGCAGTGCCCAGAGGCTGGAGCCAGGCTCTGCTGGGGGCTGCCCAATGGCAGCAGAAGGGGCAGGGGTGGAAGCTGAGGCAGAGGAAGTGCCATGGAAAGAGGAGGAAGAATTTTTTCCCTGTGAGGGTGACCTTGCAGCTGCTTGCACATGCTGCTGGATATGTGAGGCAAGGCCACCTCCACAGCTGGGGACAGGAAGAAGGAGCTGTGCATCTTTCCCCAGGACTCAGTGATGGGTACAGCTCTGTTCAGTATCTTCATCAATGGCATTGAGAGAGACTGCTCAGCAAGTTTGCTGATGATACCAAAGTGGAAGGCTTGCCTGAGACACCTGGAGGCTCTGTGGCCATTCAGAGTCTTGGACAGACTGAGAGCTGGGCAGAGAGGAACCTAATGAGGTTCAACAAGGACAAGTGCAGAGTCCTGCCCTGGGCAGGAAGAATCAACTGCAGCAGGACAGGCTGGGAGGGGATCTGCTGGAGAGCAGCCCAAGGAGAAGGACCTGGGAGTGCTGGTGGGCAGCAAGTTCTGCATGGGACAGCAAAGTGCCCTGGGGGCCAGGAAGGCCAATGGGATCCTGGGCTGCATCCAGAGGAGTGTGTCCAGCAGAGCCAGGGAGGTTCTCCTCTCCCTTTACTCTGCCCTAGTGAGACCTCATCTTGAGTATTGTGTTCATTTTTGGGCTCCCCAGCTCAGGAGGGACAGGGATCTGCTGGAGAGAGTCCAAGGGAGGGCTCCAAGGATGCTGAAGGGACTGCAGCACTGCCTGGGGAGGAGAGGCTGAGGGACCTGGGGCTGGAGAAGAGAAGACTGAGAGGGATCTGATCAGTGTCTATAAGTATCTGAGGGCTGGGGGTCAGGAGGGAGGGGACAGGGTCTGCTCAGCTGCACCCTGGGATAGGACAAGGGGCAATGGATATAAACTCCAGCACAGGAGGCTCCACCTCAGCATGAGGAGGAACTTCTGCACTGTGAGGCTCCCAGAGCCCTGGAGCAGGCTGCCCAGAGAGGTTGTGGAGTCTCCTTCTCTGGAGCCTTTCCAGCCCTGTGTGGATGTGTTCCTGTGTGACCTGTGCTGCATTCTCTGCTCCTGCTCTGGCAGGGGGGTTGGACTTGAACATCTCCAGAGGTCCCTTCCAAGCCCTAACATCCTGTGAGCCTGTGACATCAAAACATGATTTAAGTTTCCCTGATAGTGTCCAAGGACTCTTGAAAAGAAGACTTCTGCAGCAGGTTCCTTTTGTTTGGTTGGGTTTTAGCTGGAACAACTTGCTTGTTTGAGCTGGTAGTTGAGTAAGGAAAAAGAATTACACATTTTTATCTTCATTTAGAAAAGCAAAGAAGAGAGAGCAGTAAGTGGAAAATGACATGTGTTTGCTGCTGAAAGGAGGAGAAAGTCAGCATCAGCCACGCTGCCAAACAGTCCTCTTCAAGCACTGAAGGGTGCCAGAGCTCTCAGGCTGCAGCAGGAGTGGAATCCTCCTCACATTTCCTCCTTGGAGAAGTAGGGAAAATCCAAATAGTTCCTTCTGTGCAGAGCTTTTTGGTTCTGTGCCACTCAGAAGTGTCATTCCAGTTCTTCAGTTCTTTGCTTAGTGCACACGCTCCTCAGAGTCACAGAACTGACCAGGCTGGAAGAGACCTCAGAGATCATCCAGTCCAACCTCTGACCTAATACCTAATTAATCAACCAGAGCATGGCACCAAGTGCCTCATCCAGGCTGTATTAAACATCTCCAGGGACCTCGACCCCACCACCTCCCTGGGCAGCACATCCCAATGGCCAATCTCTCTTGCTGGGAGGAGCTTTCTCCTCACCTCCAGACTAAACTTCCCCTGGCACAGCTTGAGACTGTGTCCTCTTGTTCTGGTGTTGGTTGCCTGGGAGAAGAGACCAACCCCTTCCTGGCCACAACCACCTTTCAGGGAGTTGGAGAGAGCAAGAAGGTCTCCCCTGAGCCTCCACTTCTCCAGGCTAAGCAACCCCAGCTCCCTCAGCCTCTCCTCACAGGGCTGTGCTCCAGACACCTCCCCAGCTTTCTTGCCCTTCTCTGGACACCTTCCAGCAGCTCAACATCTTTCCTAAACTGAGGGGCCCAGAACTGGACACAGGACTCCAGGTGTGGCCTCACCAGTGCTGAGCACAGGGCAGAATGACCTCCCTGGCCACACTCTTCCTAATGCAGGTCTCCACCATCCCAACTTTGTGCATGCTAGTTAACTGTCACCTGCCACAGAAAATCATTCCTCTTGCCCCATGGTGGATTCATCAATGCAACTGCTGTGTCAGTGCTGACAGACCCTCAGGTGTCTCTGGGTCCTTCAACTTCCCAAACCATCTCTGCCCTCGTTCCATGGAAAGTCAGGAGGATGCTTAGGGGACTTGAGCATCTCCCCTGGGAAGAGAGACTGAGAGCCCTGGGGCTGTTTTGCCTGGAGAAGAGAAGGCTGAGAGGGATCTGCTCAATGTCTCTCAATAGCTGAGGGCTGGGGGTCAAGGGGAGGGGGCCAAGCTCTTGTGGGTGCTGCACAGCAAGAAGCCAAGGAGCAATGGAGACAAACTTGAGCAGGGAAGGTTTCAGCTCCACAGGAGGAGAAACTTCTTTGGGGTGAGGGTGAGGGAGCCCTGGAGCAGGCTGCCCAGAGAGGTTGTGGAGTCTCCTTCCCTGGAGCCTTTCCAAGCCCACCTGGATGCATTCCTGTGCAGACTCCCCTGGGTGCTGCTGCTCTGGCAGGGGGCTTGGACTGGATGATGTCTGGAGGTCCCTTCCAACCTCCAATGTACAGTGATACTGTGATCCTGTGATATATGTGCTCTCATCTGGCTTCCCTAATCATCACCATCTGTCATAATAAGCCTTAGAATGACTGGAAAATGAGTTAGTGAGAGCAAAGGAGAGGTGCTGCTGTCTGTGGGCAGCCTGTGAATAGAGGAAACTAACCATGAGATCACAAAATCACAGAAACATTCAGGTTGGAAAAGACCCTCAGGATCCACAAGTCCAGCCCATAACCCTACTCTGCAAGGGTTACCCCTAAACCATAGCCCCAAGCACCACAGCCAAACCACCTTCAAACACAGCCAGCCTTGGGGACTCAGCCACCTCCCTGGGCAGCACATTCCAAGCCCTGACCACTCTGGCTGGGAAATATTTCTACCTAATGTCCAGTCTAAACCTACCCAGTGGCAGCTTGAGGCCATTCCCTTTCATTCTGGCACTAATTCCCTGTGAGAAGAGACCAGCAGCAGCCTCTCCACAACCTCCTTTCAGGGAGCTGTAGACAGCAATGAGGTCTCCCCTCAGGCTCCTCTGTTTCACACTAACCATCCCCAGCTCCTTCAGTTGCTCTCCATCAGATTTATTCTCCAGGCCCTTCCTTGCCCTCCTCTGCCCTTGCAGAGATCTGTACCTAAGGGCCAGAGGCAGCCTTTCCTCCTGTGCCATGCAGTCTCTGTGTCCTTCCTGAGGTGTGTTAGATAGCACTGTGTTGCTTGCAACAAAATGCTTCAGATATTCAGTGCTCCCCTTCTGGTTTCCAAAGCTGCCCCCCCTGGATGCCTTTGGAAAGCCTGTGCTGATTTTGCCAGGTTAATAAGGGATGAAACTGCTTTCTGAGAGGTTTATCTACCCTGTTCAGTCAAGTGCTGTGTTGCTTCTCTTATCTCCTTGAGGATTATTTAAGAGGGAATCTCTATTGACTTGAAACATACAAACCCTGAGGCGAATTCATAGCTGACACAGCAATAAAGCTGTTAATTAGCCTCCAAAGGTATTTAGCATGCTGTCATGTGAAGGAGGTTTTGTTATTCACTAGCAAGCCTTAAAGAGAGAGGCAAAAAGCACCAAATGCCCTTTTGGCTGTGACATCAAAATGTGCTGAGGTGTTTCAAAGTGTTTTCAGCTGCCAGCACCAACAGAACAAGAGGACACAGTCTCAAGCTGTGCCAGGGGAGGTTCAGGCTGGATGTTAGGAAGAAGTTCTTCCCAGACAGAGAGATTGGCCATGGGAATGTGCTGCCCAGGCAGGTGGTGGAGTCACCATCCCTGGAGGTGTTCAAGAAAGGCTTGGATGTGGCACTTGGAGCCATGGTTTAGTTGTCAGGAGGTGTTGGGTGCTAGGTTGGACTTGATGATCTCTGAGGCCTTTACCAACCTTATTGATTCTATGATTCAATACCTGCTATGGTTGTTGCACCCAGACAAACATTCTGCAGCCAAGTCAGACCTGTGGGCATGCAGTGCCCATCAGAGGTAGAAGACTGGCACCTCTTAACCCTGGGCTTGCTTAGCTCAGTGTTGTACTTCTGGAGCCTCTATTACAGGAAGGATCTGGAGGTGCTGGAAGGTGTCCAGAGAAGGGACACAAGGATGAGCAGAGGGCTGGAGCTGCTCTGCTGTGAGGACAGACTGAGGGAGTTGGGGTTGTGCAGTCTGGAGAAGAGAAGGCTCTGAGGAGACCTAATTGTGGCCTTGCAGTATCTGCAGGGGGCTACAAGAAAGCTGGGGAGGGACTTCTGAGAGTGTCAGGGAGTGATAGGAGTGGGGGGAATGGAGCAAAACTAGAAGTGGGTAGATTGAGATTGGATGTGAGGAAGAAGTTCTTCCCCATGAGGGTGGTGAGAGCCTGGCACAGGCTGCCCAGGGAGGTGGTGGAAGCCCCCTGCCTGGAGGTGTTTGCAGCCAGGCTGGATGTGGCTGTGAGCAACCTGCTGTGGTGTGAGGTGTCCCTGCCCATGGCAGGGGGGTTGGAACTGGCTGAGCCTTGAGGTCCCTTCCAACCCTAACAATTCTATGATTCTACCTGTCTTCTTGGTTTCATTTGGCTTCCACCCTATCTAGCTTAATGTGTGGCTCTTCCCAAGAAGCAGGATGCCTTGCCATGAGCTCAGCTAAGAGAATCACAGAATGTTAGGGGCTGGAATATCTCTGAAGCAAGCTTCAGTGGGAATCCTCTCCCCTCTTTGCCTAAGCTGCTACCATTTCCTTCTTCTCAGCTGCTGATGTCTCATTTGCATTGGCCATAGCTAAGCTTTTGTACTGTAGGTGTCAAAAAAGAATTCCAGTCCTAATCACCACTTTGCAGCAGTGCTAATTAGAAAAGGCCAACTGCCCATAGGTATGGCTTTCATTTAGAGAAACCTCATGTTGGGTCTGAGAGCTCTTTGCATGGAGATGGCAGGAGATGGCTGGATGAGAGCACAGAGTCACAGATTCATTGTCAGGGTTAGGCACTGCTTAGGTCACACCTTGAGTCCTGTGTCCAGTTCTGGGCTTCTCAGTTTAGGAAAGATGTTGAGATGCTGGAAGGTGTCCAGAGAAGGGCAACAAAGCTGGGGAGGGGTCTGGAGCACAGCCCTGTGAGGAGAGGCTGAGGGAGCTGGGGTTGCTTAGCCTGGAGAAGAGGAGGCTCAGGGGAGACCTTCTTGCTCTCTCCAACTCCCTGAAGGGAGGTTGGAGCCAGGTGGGGGTTGGTCTCTTCTCCCAGGCAGCCAGCACCAGAACAGGAGGACACAGTCTCAAGCTGTGCCAGGGGAGGTTCAGGCTGGATGTTAGGAAGAAGTTCTTAATAGAAAGAGAGCTTGGCCATTGGAATGTGCTGCCCAGGGAGGTGGTGGAGTCAGCATCCCTGGAGGTGTTTAAGAAGAGCCTGGCTGAGGCACTTGGTGCCATGGTTTATTTGGTGAGTTGGTGTTGGGTGATAGGTTGGACTGGATGATCTCTGAGGTCTTTTCCAACCTGTTTAACTTTAATCCTATAAGCTGCTGGGAGTTTGCATCACTGCCTTCCTGTCATCCTGCAGGGAAGGCTGAAGCTCTACTCTCAATAAATAGAGGAGACAAAAAAGAAAGGAGTGCTGAAAAATTCATGCTGCCCTTAATTGCAATCAAATAATGCATTAAGTTTCAGGGCTCTGCCTGATCAGCTCCTCACAGATCTGAGGAAGATAGCCAGGAGTGGTTGTGAGCCCTCTCTGAAGTGGTGGGTGTCTTCAAGGGCTGAAGAGAATGTGTGAAGTGGCTGTGTTCCTCCAAGGCAGCAATGTGAACTTTCACTCTTCTGCAAGACAAAAAGGGGGCAGCAATAATCTCTCTTGTCAGGGCTCCCCAGGTGCCTAGGCACCAGCAGGATGTGTAATGTGTTTATGCTAAGCGCAGCATCAGCTCTCCCAGGAGAAAAGAGAGATGCAGAAGTGATTGCCTGGCACCAAAGGGCATATTCCTAGCTGGCTTCTTTGATCTAAGATAAGTTAGTGGGTGCCAAAACAAAAAAAGCAGATGAATTCAGAACACTTGTAGTGCCCTTAAGGTGTAGCAAGGCATCGTGTGTCTTCTGAGCTGAGACTCTCTCCTATTGCATTTCTTCTCCTGGCAGCTGCTTGCTTGAAAGCAAATCCTGCAAGTATCACAGTCTCACAGTATCACTTAGGTTGGAAAGGACCTCGAGGATCATCGAGTCCAACCTATCAACACAGACCTCATGACTAGACCATGGCACCAAGTGCCACATCCAATCCCCTCTTGAACACCTCCAGGGATGGGGACTCCACCACCTCCCTGGGCAGCACATCCCAATGGCCAATGACTCGCTCGGTGAAGAACTTTCTCCTCACCTCGAGTCTAAACCTCCCCTGGCACAGCTTGAGACTGTGTCCTCTTGTTCTGGTGCTGGCTGCCTGGGAGAAGAGACCAACCCCCACCTGGCTACAACCTCCCTTCAGGGTGTTGTAGAGAGCAATGAGGTCACCCCTGAGCCTCCTCTTCTCCAGGCTAAGCAACCCCAGCTCCCTCAGCCTCTCCTCACAGGGCTGTGCTCAAGACCCCTCCCCAGCCTTGTTGCCCTTCTCTGGACACCTTCAAGTGTCTCAATGTCCTTCTTAAACTGAGGAGTCCAGAACTGGACACAGGACTCAAGGTGTGGCCTAACCAAAGCAGAGTCCAGGGCAGAATGACCTCCCTGCTCCTGCTGGCCACACTATTCCTAATGCAGGCCAGGATGCTATTGGCCCTCTTGGCCACCTGGGCACACTGCTGGCTCATGTTTAGGCAGCTGTCAATCAGCACCCCCAGGTCCCTCTCTGTTTGGCAGCTCTCAGCCACCCTGACCCCAGCCTGTAGCTCTGCATGGGGTTGCTGTGGCCAAAGTGCAGCCCCTGGCACTTGGACTTGTTGAATGCCATCCCATTGGACTCTGTCCATCTGTCCAGTCTGTCGAGGTCCCTCTGCAGAGCCTTTCTACCCTCTCACTGACCAACATCTGCTCCTAACTTGGTGTCATCTGCAAACTTGCTGATGACTGACTCAACCCCCTCATCCAGATCATCAATGAAGATGTTAAAGAGCGCAGGGCCCAGCACTGCTCCCTGGGGCACACCACTGGTGCCTGGCTGCCAGCTGGATGTGGCACCATTCACCACCACTCTCTTAATGGTCCTGCTGCTTGCTTGGGAAAGCTTCATCTTGCAAAGCAGGGAGGTTAAGAATTGCCTCTTCATCCTGCATTCCCATTACACAAGTCCTGCCCCAGTCTAGCCACAGGTGATGCTGGAGCAAGTGTGGTGTGATGCTGATATTTTGTGTGGCAAACTGATGGCTTCATGCCTCACCAGGGAAAAAGCTGGGTGCCAGCTGATTTGCCCTTCTCAGGCCTAGACATTCCCTTCTTTCAGGGACCATAGGGGCTCATAGAAGCATAGAGTCACAGAATCACAGAATTCCAGAATCATGGAATCAAAGAACCATGGAAGCATAGCATCACAGAATCCCAGAATTATAGAGTCCCAGAGTAATAGGATCAAAGAACCATGGAATCATGGAATCATAAAATCCCAGAATCACAGAATCCTACAATCCTAGAATCACAGAACCATAGAGTCAGTAAGGTTGGAAAAGACCTCAGAGATCATCAAGTCCAACCTGTGGCCTAACACCTAACACCTCCTGACATCTAAACCATGGCTCCAAGTGCCACATCCAAGCCTTTTGTGAACACCCCCAGGGACAGTGACTCCACCACCTCCCTGGGCAGCACATCCCCATGGCCAATCTCTCTGGCTGGGAAGAACTTTCTCCCCACCTCCAGCCTAAACTTCCCCTGGCACAGCTTGAGACTGTGTCCTCTTGTTCTGGTGCTGGCTGCCTGGGAGAAGAGACCAACCCCCACCTGGCTACAACCTCCCTTCAGGGAGTTGGAGAGAGCAAGAAGGTCTCCCCTGAGCCTCCTCTTCTCCAGGCTAAGCAACCCCAGCTCCCTCAGCCTCTCCTCACAGGGCTGTGCTCAAGGCCTCTCCCCAGCCTTGTTGCCCTTCTCTGGACACCTTCAAGTGTCTCAATGTCCTTCTTAAACTGAGGAGCCCAAGCTTGACACCCTGAAGAGTGCCAGCACTTGAGTGAGAGTACCTCTCTTGTTGAAGCTGGGCCAATGCTTGAGAACAAGACTCACTCTGTGTGCATGAGAGAGAGAAGTGTGAAGACTGTAGGGTTGCTGACTGTGGTGCAGTGATGTAGACATTCAAATGACAATGGAGACATTCCCATAGAAACATTCAGGTTGGAAAAGACCCTCAGGATCACCAAGTCCAACCCACAACCCTACTCTACAAGGGTCACCCCTAAACCATAGCCCCAAGCACCACATCTAAACCACCTTGCAACACAGCCAGGCTTGGGGACTCCACCACCTCCCTGGGCAGCACATTCCAATCCATGACCACTCTTGCCATCAAAAAGTGCTTCATAATGTCCAGTCTAATCCTACCCAGTGGCAGCTTGAGGCCATTCCCTCTTGTTCTGTCACTAATGACCTGTGAGAAGAGACCAGCAGCAGCCTCTCCACAACCTTCTTTCAGGGAGTTGTAGACAGCAATGAGCTCTCCCATCAGCTCCCTCCCTTTCACACTAACCATCCCCAGCTCTTTCAGTTGCTCTCTATCAGATTTATTGTCCAGGCCCTTCCCAGCTTCCTTGCCCTTCTCTGCCCTGGCTCCAGCACCTCCACAGCTCTCTTGGATTGAGCTGCCCAAAACTGGACACAATACTCAAGTTTGTTGCCTCAGCAGAGCTGAGTCCCAGGGGACAATCCCCTCCCTGCTGCTGCTGGACACAGCATTGCTGATCCCAGCCAGGATGCCTGTGGCTCTCTTGGCTCCCTGGGCACACTGCTGGCTGATATTCATTAGGGTTATGGCTTGGACTTGATGATCCTGAGGGTCTTCTGCAACCAACCTGAATGCTTCTGTCATTCTGTGCTATGCCAAGGTGGCCTATGGCCCAACAGGACCTTTTCTCTCTGTTCCTTGTGCTCCAAGTCAGTTTGCATACTGAGGCCAAGGATTGCTTTCTTGCCCTACAAAATGCTCCAAAAGAAACAAACAAAAACACAAAGATGAGTCAACTTGGAGCCTTTTTCTCTTGCCACACGATGCCAGGATCCTCTTGAATGTCTCTTGATTGGGGTTGCAAGGCACAGCAAATGAGTCGCTCTGTGCATTCATTTCAATGCTGCAGCCTTGTTCCTCTCACCATTTGCCTTCCTGCACACCACGTGCAGGGAAGGCTCCACCAGAACCTGCCTTCAGGAAGGCAACTGTGAGACTTTGCACAGCACTCCTTGTGGGATCTGCATTTGCAAGTTGGTTTCCATGAGCACTGCCACCTGCACATTAAGCACATCCTTCAGCCTGGCCTTCATCAACAGAGCACTTAAGGCTTTGGCTGAGCACTCTCCTCAACCAGGGCCTTCCATTTGGATTCTGAGCTCACTGCAGTCGGTGTGAGCTGTGACAGGAGCTGCAAGCAGAGCAGCCTGAGGCTCCCAGCTCCAGTGAGTATGTGAGCTGCTCTTCAAAGTTTTTATAGAATAGAATAGAATAGAATAGAATAGAATAGAATAGAATAGAATAGAATAGAATAGAATAGAATAGAATAGAATAGAATAGAATAGAATAGAATAGAATAGAATAGACCAGGTTGGAAGAGACCTTCAAGATCATCGTGTCCAACCTATCATCCAACACCACCTAATCAACTAATCCATGGCACCAAGCACCCTGTCAAGTCTCCTCCTGAACACCTCCAGTGACGGCAACTCCACCACCTCCCCAGGCAGCCCATTCCAATGGGCAATCACTCTCTCTGTGTAGAACTTCCTCCTGACCTCCAGCCTGGACTTCCCCTGGTGCAGCCTGAGACAGTGTCCTCTTGTTCTGGTGCTGGCTGCCTGGGAGAAGAGACCAACCTCTGCCTGTCTACAACCTCCCTTCAGGTAGTTGTAGAGAGCAATAAGGTCACCCCTGAGTCTCCTCCTCTCCAGGCTAAGCAACCCCAGCTCCCTCAGCCTCTCCTCACAGGGCTGTGTTCCAAACCCCTCACCAACTTTGTTGCCCTTCTCTGGACTCGTTCCAGCAAGTCAACCTCCTTCCTAAACTGAGGGGCCCAGAACTGGACACAGGACTCAAGGTGTGGCCTAACCAGTGCAGTGTACAGGGGCAGAATGACCTCCCTGCTCCTGCTGGCCACACTGTTCTTGATGCAGGCCAGGATGCCATTGGCCCTCCTGGCCACCTGGGCACACTGCAGGCTCATGTTCAGCCTACCATCAACCAGCACCCCCAGGTCCCTCTCAGCCACTCTGACCCCAGCCTGTAGCACTGCATGGGGTTGCTGTGGCCAATGTGCAGAACCTGGCACTTGGATGTGTTCAATCTCCTGCCCTTGGACTCTGCCCATCTGTCCAGCCTGTTGAGGTCCCTCTGCAGAGCCTCTCTACCCTCCAGGAGATCAACTCCTGTCCCCAGCTTGGTGTCATCATCAAATTTACTGCTGATGGACTCAATGCCCTCATCCAGATCATCAATGAAGATGTTAAAGAGGACAGGGCCCAGCACTGATCCCTGGGGCACACCACTGGTGCCTGGCTGCCAGCTGGCTGTGGCACCATTCACCACCACTCTCTGGGCTCAGCCTCCAGCCAGTTCCTAACCCAGCTCAGAGTGCTGCTGTCCAAGCCATGGGCTGACAGCTTGGCCAGCAGTTTGCTATGGGGGACGGTGTCAAAGGCTTTGCTGAAGTCCAGGTAAACTACATCCACAGCCTGCCCCACATCCACCAGGCAGTCACCTGCTCGTAGAAGGAGATCAGGTTATTCTGCTTTCCTGACCTTCTCTGCCAACATCTCCTCTTGCTGCAGCTCTCCATCAAGTCAAACAGTCAAGCAGGTTGGAAAAGACCTCAGAGATCATCAAGTCCAACCTATGACCTAGTACCTAACATCTCCTGAGTATAATTCTGCTTTACAGAATACAGAATCAACCAGGTTGGGAGAGACCTTCCAGATCACCAAGCCCAACCTATCACCCAACACCATCTAATCAACTAAACCATGGCACCAAGTGCCACATCCAAGCCTTTTGTGAGCACCTCGAGGGATGGGGACTCCACCACCTCCCTGGGCAGCACATCCCAATGGCCAATCTCTCTTGCTGGGAAGAACTTTCTCCTCACCTCCAGCCTAAACCTCCCCTGGCACAGGTTGAGACTGTGTCCTCTTGTTCTGGTGTTGCTTGCCTGGGAGAAGAGACCAACCCCCACCTGGCTGCAACCTCCCTTCAGGGAGTTGGAGAGAGCAAGAAGGTCTCCCCTGAACCTCCTCTTCTCCAGGCTAAACACCCCCAGCTCCCTCAGCCTCTCCTCCCCAGGCAGTGCTGCAGTCTCTTCAGCATCCTGGTAACTCTCCATTGGACTCTCTCCAGCAGATCCCTGTCCCTCCTGAACTGGGGAGCCCAGAACTGGAGGCAATATTGCAGGTGAGGTCTCACCAGAGTGGAGTAGAGGAAGAGAACCTCCCTGGCTCTGCTGGCCACACTCCTCTGAATTCAGCCCAGGATCCCATTGGCCTTCTTGGCCCCCAAGACACATTGCTGTCTCATGCAGAACTTGCTGCCCACCAGCACTCCCAGCTCCTTCTCCTTGGGGCTGCTCTCCAGCAGATCACCTCCCAGCCTGTCCTGCTGCAGTTTATTCTTCCTTCCCAGGTGCAGAACTCTGCACTTCTCCTTGTTGAACCTCATTAGGTTCCTTTCTGCCCAGCTCTCCAGATCTTGGTAAAAAATAGAGCATCAGAGAATCATTAAGTTTGGAAGGGACCTCAGGGATCATCCAGTTCAGACCCAGAAGGAGGATATCATGGTCTACATCTAGTGGCATTCTCAGCTTGCATGGTTCTAAAAGCAGATATTGATTTAGTTTGGGGAGCTTTAGTTCTTTCCAAGCCAAGACTTCAACAGGCAATTACCTTCTGAGTTAATCACCTACTGTATTTACAGCATAGAGAATACAGAATCAACCAGGTTGGAAAAGACCTCAGAGATCATCAAGTCCAACCTATCACCCAACACCATCTGATCAACTAAACCATGGCACCAAGTGCCTCAGCCAGGCTCTTCCTAAACACCTCCAGGGATGGGGACTCCACCACCTCCCTGGGCAGCACATCCCAATGGCCAGTCTCTCTTGCTGGGAAGAATTTCTTCCTGACATCCAGCCTGAACCTCCCTTTTACTTAATATATGAGTCAGGTCAAGTGCTGGATCAAACAGCTTCTCTTATCTAGGGGTGACTTTTCCCTTCAGGTTTAATAACTTTCTACTCCCCCAAAAGGTGTCAAAGTTCTCCTTTTCTGGGACATGCATGGCAAGAGGAGCCAGCATTTCATCTTTCCCTTGCTTCATTACTAATGAAATGAGTGAGGATGAGCAGAGGGCTGGAGCTGCTCTCCTGTAAGGACAGACTGAGGGAGTTGGGGTTGTGCAGTCTGGAGAAGAGAAGGCTCTGAGGAGACCTAATTGTGGCCTTCTAAGGTCTGAAGGGGGCTCCAGGAAACCTGGGGAGGGACTTTTGAGGGAAGGAGTGATAGGGAGGGAGTGTCAGGGAGTGATAGGACTGGGGGGGAATAGAGTAAAAGTAGTAATGAGTAGATCCAGATTGGATGTTAGGAAGAAGTTATTCCCCATGAGGGTGGTGAGAGCCTGGCACAGGCTGCCCAGGGAGGTGGTGGAAGCCTCCTGCCTGGAGGTGTTTGCAGCCAGGCTGGATGTGGCTGTGAGCAACCTGCTGTAGTGTGAGGTGTCCCTGCCCATGGCAGGGGGCTTGGAGCTGGCTGCTCCTTGAGGTCCCTTCCAACCCTGACAATTCTGTGATCCCATGAGATGGAACTTCCATAGCAGCCTCTTTAATGCTGGATACAATTAGTGGTGATTTACACAGCATTTAACAGCAGTGTATTCAGTAACACTTGAAGAGGATGCAAGTTCAGGGCCATCACTGGATGGCTCTTCCTGCTCCCAAGCTCTGTGGCAGGAGTGAAGTGTTGGTTTTTAGCATGCAGGCTGCATCCTCAGCACCATATTCAGTCGATGTCTATTGATATTCTGAGGTGAGTCTCCCTTCTCCATGTCTCTGCTTTTATGCTCATTTAGAAGCAGCAAGAGGTTAACCAGGATTTAAAGGAAATACAATAGACAATTACACATTCCACTGCAGGCCTGAACTGGTGGCAATTGTGAGTGCTACTGAACTGTTGGAAGCTGGATTTCTATTTGTAGAACCATAGAACTGTCAGGGTGGGAAGGGACCTGAAGGCTCAGCCAGTTCCAACCCCTCTATCTCCATCTCTATCTCTATATCTCTATCTCTATCTCTATCTCCATCTCTATCTCTATCTCTATCTCTATCTCTATCTCTATCTCTATCTCTATCTCTATCTCTATCTCTATCTCTATCTCCATCTCTATCTCTATCTCTATCTCCATCTCCATCTCCATCTCTCTATCTCCATCTCCATCTTCATCTCCATCTCCATCTCCATCTCTATCTCTATCATCTCTATCTCTCCATCTCCATCTCCATCTCCATCTCCATCTCTCTCTCTATCTCTCTCTATCTCTATCTCCATCTCCATCTCGCTCCATCTCTAGCTCTAGCTCTCTATCTCTAGCTCTGCCTCTCTCTCTCTCTCATCTCTATCTCCATCTCTATCTATGGCCAGGGACACCTCACACTCCAGCAGGTTGCTCACAGCCACATCCAGCCTGGCTGCAAACACCTCCAGGGATGAGGCTTCCACCACCTCCCTGGGCAACCTGTGCCAGGCTCTCACCACCCTCTTCCCCTCTGCTCTGCCCTGCTGAGACCACATCTGCAATCCTGGGTCCAGTTTGGGGCTCCCCAGCTCAAGAGAGACAGAGAGCTGCTGGAGAGAGTCCAAGGGAGAGCCAGGAGGATGCTTAGGGGACTTGAGCATCTCCCCTGGGAAGAGAGACTGAGAGCCCTGGGGCTGTTTAGTCTGGAGAAGAGAAGGCTGAGAGGGATCTGCTCAATGTCTCTCAAGAGCTGAGGGCTGGGGGTCAAGGGGAGGGGGCCAAGCTCTTTTGGGTGCTGCACAGCAAGAAGCCAAGGAGCACTGGAGACAAACTTGAGCAGAGAAGGTTTCAGCTCCACATGAGGAGAAACTTCTTTGGTGTGAGTGTGCCAGAGCCCTGGAGCAGGCTGCCCAGAGAGGTTGTGGAGTCTCCTTCTCTGGAGCCTTTCCAACCCCAGCTGTTTCATAGTTTCATAGTTTCATAGTTTCATTCAGGGTTGGAAGGGACCACAAGGATCATCTAGTTCCAACCCCCCTGCCATGGGCAGGGACACCCCACACTAGATCAGGCTGGACAGAGCCTCATCCAGCCTGCTCTTAAACACCCCCAGGGACGGGGCCTCGACCACCTCCCTGGACAACCCATTCCAGGGTTTCACCACTCTCATGGTGAAGAACCTCCTCCTCACATCCAGCCTGAATCTCCCCACCTCCAGCTTCATTCCATTCCCCCTAGTCCTATCACTACCTGAGATCCTGAGAAGTCCTTCCCCTGCCTTCCTGTAGTTCCCCTTCAGATACTGGAAGGCGACAATTAGGTCACCTCGGAGCCTTCTCTTCTGCAGACTGAACAGCCCCAACTCCTTCAGTCTGTCCTCATAGGAGAGGTGCTCCAGCCCTCTGATCATCCTCGTGGCCCTTCTCTGGACACGTTCCAGCACCTCCACATCCCTCTTGTAATAGGGGCTCCAGAACTGGACACAGTACTCCAGGTGGGGTCTCACCAGAGCTGAGCAGAGGGGGAGAATCACCTCCCTTGCCCTGCTGGCCACACTTCTCCTGATGCAGCCCAGGATCTGATTGGCTTTGCGGGCTGCAAGTGCACACTGAGAGCTCCTGTTGAGCTTTTTGTCCACCAGCACCCCCAAGTCTCTCTCCTCAGGGCTATCCTCCAGCCAGTCACTGCCCAGCCTGTATTTGTGCTTGGGATTGCCTCGACCCAGATGCAGGACCCTGCACTTGCTCTTATTGAACTTCATGAGGTTGGCCTGTGCCCACCTCTCCAGCCTGTCAAGGTCCCTCTGGATGGCCTCCCTTCCCTCCAGCTGTCTGCTGCACCACACAGCTTGGTGTCATCAGCAAACTTGCTGAGGGTGCACTCAATGCCACTGTCCATGGCACCCACAAAGATGTTGAATAAGACAGGTCCCAGGACTGATCCCTGAGGGACTCCACTTGTCACTGGCCTCCACTGGGACATGGAGCCATTGACAGCCACTCTTTGGGTGCAGCCATCAAGCCAGTTCCTTATCCATCTAGTGGTCCACCAATCAAACCCATGTGTCACCAGTTTGGAGACCAGGATGTGGTGCGGGACAGTGTCGAAGGCTTTGCTCAGGTCCAGGTAAATGACATCAGTTGCTCGCCCCTCATCTATTAATTTTGTCACCTGCTCATAGAAGGCCACCAGGTTGGTCAGGCAGGATTTGCCCTTGGCAAAGCCATGCTGACTGTTCCCAATCACCTCTTCACTATTCTTTTGAGCGAGTAGTGACTCCAGGAGGATCTGTTCCATGATCTTTCCAGGCACAGAGGTGAGACTGACTGGCCTGTAGTTCCCTGGTTCCTCCTTCTTGCCCTTTTTGAAGATGGGGGCAATGTTTCCCCTGTTCCAGTCTGTGGGGACTGCCCCAGACTGCCAGGACTTTTGAAATACAATAGAGAGGGGTTTAGCAACCTCATCTGCCAGTTCTCTCAGTACCCGTGGGTGTAACCCGTCGGGTCCCATGGACTTGAACACTTTCAGGTTCTTCAGATGATCACGAACCTGATCTGCACTTACAATGGGCAGTTCTTCCTCCCTGTCCCTGGCTTTGACTTCCATAACATCAGGAGTGTGGCTAGAGGCCCTTGCAGTGAAGACTGAGGTAAAGAAGTTATTAAGTACCTCAGCCTTTTCCTCATCACAGGTGACCATGTCACCATTTTCTTTTCTGAGGGGGCCCACACCTTCCCTAGGCTTCTTCTTCCCATTAATATACCTGTAAAAGTTCTTAGTATTCCCTTTAATCTCCCTGGCTAGATTCAACTCAAACTCTGCTTTGGCTTTCCTGACCAGGACTCTTGCTGCTCGGGCAGCTTCCTTGTATTCCCCCTGTTCTACCTGTCCTTCCCTCCACTTCCTGTAGAGTTTCCTTTTAAGTAATAGTGTGTCCAGTAGCTCCTTGCCCATCCAGGCAGGCCTCCTAGCATTCTTACCTGCTTTTCTCTTTGTTGGTACACAGAGCTCCTGGACACAGAGGAGGTGGTCCTTGAATACTGACCAGCTGTCCTGGGTCCCTCTTCCCTCCAGGGCTTTGTCCCACGACACTTTGGCTAGCAGATCCCTGAAGCGATCAAAATCTGCATGCCTAAAGTCTAGGGTCATGAGCTTGGAATACTTCCTCCTGATTGCCCTGAGGATGTTAAATTCAACTGCTTCATGGTCACTGCAGCCAAGGCCGTCTATGAGCCTCACATTGCTTACCAGCCCTTCCCTGTTGGTGAGAACAAGGTCCAGCATAGCACCATAGCACCATTTCTTGTTGCTGGATGCATTCCTGTGCAGACTGCCCTGGGTGCTGCTGCTCTGGCAGGGGGGTTGGACCTGGATGATCTCTGGAGGTCCCTTCCAACCTCTCACACTCTGTGATTCTGTGATTTGGGAAATGTTTGCCAGCAGCACATTTCATAAGAGAGGAAAAAGTGTTGTGGAAGGAGGAATTTGAGCAAATGAACTCTGAAGCAAGGTACAGTGCTGCATTTCCAGCTTCAGCAGAAAAGTCACCAGGCAGGAGAGAGAAGCAAAGTTGATACCAGCAGCAAAGCCTCCACTTCAGTTAGAGCTTAATGAGCTACTTCGCTAATTGAGCTACTTTTAGCTCTCCCAGATGAGATGAACGTCTTTCTTTGACAGAATCAGCGCTGGCCACCTCTGATAATTGATGAAGGATAGGTGAGGTGCCACAAACAGACGAAAATCACTCTTGGAGGCTGGAGCCAGGCTCTGCTGGGGGATGCCCAATGCCAGCACAAGGGGCAGTGGTGGAAGCTGAGGCAGAGGAAGTGCCATGGAAACAGGAGGAAGGCTTTTTTTCCTGTGAGGGTGACAGAAGCCTGGAAGAGGCTGCCCAGGGGGGTTGTGGAGTCTCCCTCTCTGGAGATACTCAAAACCCACCTGGATGTGTTCCTGTGTGATCTGCCCTAGGTGATGCTGCTCTGGCAGGGGGGTTGGACTGGATGAGCTTTGGAGGTCCCTTCCAGCCCCTAACATTCTGTGATTCCTCCTTTACTCCTCCCTGAAGCCCCTTTTACAGGAATGATATGGAGGACATGTCCAGAGAATGAGCAGAGGGCTGGAGCTGCTCTGCTATGAGGACAGACTGAGGGAGTTGGGGTTGTGCAGTCTGGAGAAGAGAAGGCTCTGAGGAGACCTAATTGTGGCCTTCCAGGATCTGAAGGGGGCTACAAGAAAGCTGGGGAGGGACTTTTGAGGGTGTCAGGGAGTGATAGGACTGGGGGAGATGGAGCAAAACTAGAAGTAGGGAGATTCAGATTGGATGTGAGGAAGAAGTTGTTGCCCATGAGGGTGGTGAGAGCCTGGCACAGGTTGCCCAGGGAGGTGGTGGAAGCCTCCTGCCTGGAGGTGTTTGCAGCCAGGCTGGATGTGGCTGTGAGCAACCTGCTGTAGTGTGAGGTGTCCCTGCCCATGGCAGGGGGCTTGGAGCTGGCTGAGCCTTGAGGTTCCTTCCGACCCTGACAGTTCTATGATTCTTTAGAGGGCAGAAGAGAAGGGAAGCAGGGGAGCTAAGTACCACTGGGTGTAACTTTAATACCCAGAGCAGCTCTGGAACAAACAATTCAGCCACCTAGGCATGAGGAAGTGGAAACTTATGATGAAATGTTTTGCCACCAGTTCTCTTCTTGTGTGATTTGGACCTGGCAAATCCAAAGAGCTCTCTTCACAGTGGGCTAATGGCATTTGTGGGCAGAATGGGAGCTGTGAATACACTGTCCCACACCACATCCTGGTCTCCAGGCTGGTGACACATGGCTGTGATGGGTGACCACTAGATAGGTACAGAACTGGCTTGATGGCTGCACCCAAAGAGTGGCTGTCAATGGCTCCATGTCCCAGTGGAGGCCAGGGACAAGCAGAGTCCCTCAGGGATCAGTCCTGGGACCAGGCTTGTTCAACATCTTTGTGGGTGCCAGGGACAGTGGCATTGAGTGCACCCTCAGCAGGTTTGCTGATGACACCAAGCTGTGTGGTGCAGCAGACAGCTGGAGGGAAGGGATCCATCCAGAGGGACCTGGACAGGCTGGAGAGGTGGGCACAAGCCAACCTCAGGAGGTTCAACAAGAGCAAGGGCAGGGTCCTGCAGCTGGGTGGAGGCAATCCCAGGCACAAATCCAGACTGGGCAGGGACTGGCTGGAAAGCAGCCCTGAGGAGAGAGCCTTGGGGGTGCTGGGGGAGGAGAAGCTCACCAGGAGCTCTCAGTGTGCACTTGCAGCCCAGAAAGCCAATCAGATCCTGGGCTGCATCAGGAGAAGTGTGGCCAGCAGGGCAAGGGAGGTGATTCTCCCCCTCTGCTCAGCTCTGGGGAGACCCCACCTGGAGTACTGCCTCCAGTTCTGGAGCCCCTATTACAAGAGGGATCTGGAGGTGCTGGAACGTGTCCAGAGCAGGGCCAGGAGGATGAGCAGAGGGCTGGAGCTGCTCTGCTGTGAGGACAGACTGAAGGAGTTGGGGCTGTTCAGTCTGGAGAAGAGAAGGCTCTGAGGTGACCTCATTGTGGCCTTCCAGTATCTGAAGGGGGCTACAGGAAGGCTGGGGAGGGACTGCTCAGGATCTCAGGGAGTGATAGGACTAGGGGGAATGGAATGAAGCTGGAGGTGGGGAGATTCAGGCTGGAGGGGAGGAGGAAGTTCTTCCCCATGAGAGTGGTGAAGCCCTGGAATGGGTTGTCCAGGGAGGTGGTTGGGGCCCTGTCCCTGGAGGTGTTTAAGCCCAGGCTGGCTGAGGCTCTGGCCAGGCTGATGTAGTGTGGGGTGTCCCTGCCCATGGCAGGGGGGTTGGAACTAGCTGATCCTTGTGGTCCCTTCCAACCCTGACTGATACTATGACACTATGACTGTTTATACCTTGGCTCTTGGTGAGGCTTTTCACGGTGTTTAACACCATGCTCAAAAGGTAGCTACAGAATCATAGTCCAGGGGGAGGGGGGAAGAAAAGCCCTAGCCTGCAAGCAAAAAAACTTCTGCTCAAGAAATCCTTTTCAGCAGCTCCTTGACAAAAGGGGAAGATATATTTATGCAGCTCTGCAGGATTTTGTCTTCCCCAGTTCTCATCTGTTTGCAGTAGCAGCCTGGGTGAGAGAACAGAGAGAGTGCTTGTACTAAAAAAGAAGTCCACAGCTCTGCTGCAAGGCAGAGAAGAGCTGAAGTGGAGATGTGACTGGGGGAAAAAATACCACAACAAATATCTTCCCCTTTGGAGGGACAACTGCAAAGGGCTGCACAGAGGACTGGCTAAGCACCAGACTGCAATATCCAATCTAGATAGATTGGAGCACTGGGAAATGGCACTTGGTGCCATGCTTTAGTCAGGAGGCCTGTGGTGACAGGTTGGACTTGATGATCTTTGAGGTCTCTTCCAACCTTGGTGATCCTGGCTGCAGCAAGAGAAGCAGAGCCAGCAGGGCCAGGGAGGGGATTCTGCCCCTCTGCTCCACTCTGCTGAGACCACAGCTGGAGCTCTGGGTCCAGTGCTGGAACCTCTCTTACAGGAAGGATTTGGAGATGCTGGAAGGTGTCCAGAGAAGCACCACAAGGATGAGCAGAGGGCTGGAGCTGCTCTGCTATGAGGACAGACTGAGGGAGCTGGGGTCATGCAGTCTGGAGACAAGAAGGCTCCCAGGAGACCTAATTGTGGCCTTCAAGTATCTCAGAAGGGCTACAAGAAAGCTGAGGAGGGACTTTTGAGGGTGTCAGGGAGTGATAGGACTGGGGGGGATGGAGCAAAACTAGAAGTGGGTAGATTCAGCTTGGATGTTAGGAAGAAGTTGTTCCCCATGAGGGTGGTGAGAGACTGGCACAGGTTGCCCAGGGAGGTGGTGGAAGCTTCATCTGGCCAAAAGAGGTGATTGTCCCTTATGTATTTACTGTTGGTGTGGTCTCACCTTGACTAATCTGTGCACTTCTGGGGCCCACAGGTTCAGAAGGGTGTTAAGGTGTCCAGAGGATTGAATCATAGAGTCATGGAACTGTTAGGGTTAGAAGGGACCTCAAGGATAGGATAGGATAGGATAGGATAGAATAGAATAGAATAGAATAGAATAGAATAGAATAGAATAGAATAGAATAGAATAGAATAGAATAGAATAGAATAGAATAGAATAGAATAGAATAGAATAGAATAGAATAGACCAGGTTGGAAGAGACCTTCAAGATCATCGTGTCCAACCCATCAACCAATCCAACACCACCTAAACAACTAACCCATGGCACCAAGCACCCTATCAAGTCTCCTCCTGAACACCTCCAGTGATGGTGACTCCACCACCTCCCCAGGCAGCCCATTCCAATGGTCATTTACTCTTTCTGGGAAGAACTTTCTCCTCACCTCCATCCTGAACCTCCCCTGGCACAGCTTGAGACTGTGTCCTCTTGTTCTGGTGCTGCTTGCCTGGGAGAAGAGACCAACCTCTGCCTGTCTACAACCTCCCTTCAGGGAGTTGCAGAGACCAAGAAGGTCTGCCCTGAGCCTCCTCTTCTCCAGGCTAAGCAACCCCAGCTCCCTCAGCCTCTCCTCACAGGGCTGTGTTCCAAACCCCTCCCTAGCTTCATTGCCCTTCTCTGGACACATTCCATCAGCTCAAACTCCTTCCTAAACTGAGGGTCCCAGTACTGGACACAGGACTCAAGGTGTGGCCTAACCAGTTCCAACCCCCCTGCCATGGGCAGGGACACCTCACACTACAGCAGGTTGCTCACAGCCACATCCAGCCTTGCCTTCAAAACCTCCAGGCATGAGGCTTCCATGACTCTGCCCATCTGTCCAGCCTGGCAAGTTCCCTCTGCAGAGTCTCCTACCCTCCAGCAAGTCAACTCCTGCCGCCAGCTTGGTGTCATCTGCAAACTCACTGCTGATGGACTCAATGCCCTCATCCATATCATCAATAAAGAGATTGAACAGGCTGGGGCCCAGCACTGCTCCCTGGGGGGCACCACTGGTGCCTGGCTGCCAGCTGGCTGTGGCACCATTCACCACCACTCTCTGGGCACTTTCCAGCTGAAAGCTTCTATTCTGTTCTGCAGAGCAGTTCCCCAGGGAGTGTCTAGGCATTGCAATGGATTTTTGAGCTGCCAGTGGTACTGAAAAAAACCAAAGGGAAGAGAAATGCCATTCTGGGATGTACAAATCCACAGCCAGCATTCTAAACAAGCCTTTCTTTCTGCTTAGTAATGCTAAGGACTCTGCTGCAGTCTTCAACCAGGCTTTCCAAGGCATTTCCATGGAAGATTTGGACTAACAAATGGTCAAGGAAGAGTAGTAAGAGTTCTCCCAGGCTGCCTGTGACAGAAGCCTCTCCTCACAGAGCTGTGCTCCAGACCCCTCCACAGCTTTATTGCCCTTCTCTGGACACCTTCCAGCAGCTCAATATCTTAAACTGAGGAGCCCAGAGCTGGACACAGGACTCAAGGTGTGGACTAAGCAGTGCTGAGCACAGGGCAGAATGACCTCCCTGCTCCTGCTGGCCACACTGTTCCTGATGCAGGCCAGGATGCCATTGGCCTTCTTGGCCACCTGGGCACACTGCTAGCTCGTGTTCAGCCTTCTATCAACCACTCCCCTTCAGGTCCCTCTCTGCCTGGCTGCTCTCCAGCCTCTCACCCCTTAGCCTGCAGCGCTGCATGGGGTTGCTGTGGCCAAAGGACATTTGGTGGCCCAAATATGATGTGGGATTTTTTTTTAGCCATGTGTGAAATCTCTTTTTAATCTTCCTTCTGGTAAAGTTTAAGTGGGTCTCACTTCTGCAGAGTGCTGAAATTAATCTCTTTTCACACACACACACACACACACACAAAGAGAGTGTACGCTTCACTTCCATTCAGTTTGAGATCATGCAGCAAGTGCTGCTCCTGAGGTGTCAAACTTCTCATGTCACTTAGTCACACATCCATGACTCCTCTGATACCTCTGCTGCAATGAGGCACAGCCTTTAGAATCCTGCAGATGACAGCAGCCTGTGAATCAGTCCTGCTCAGAGGACACAGATTTGAGGCCACTGCAGATGCTCTTCTACATGTTTGAGAAGGAATTGGCCTTTAAAATGCTGATAAGGAAAGGAAGTCAGTGCAAAAATAGCTTCAAATTAAACCCAAAGCACAAAACCACTCCACTGGGGAGTGTCATTCTGGCAGGATTCCTTGGTCCTTCCCTCATGTGGGATGCTTGGAATCCTATCACAGGCTTGGCTTAGCTGAGATTTTACTCAGCCTTCAGTCAGCATCAGCCCTGCACTGGCAGTCAGAGCCTGGGGGTAAAGCTGCTGGCCTCATGTGCTTGGCTGAGTCTTGAGCTAGGAGTTAGGGAAGACCCAGAAAGGTAGTACCAGGTGTTGAGGACTGCCTGAGAGGGAAGAGCATTTACTTGTGCCACACTCCTCAACACTATTCCAGAAGAGGAAGATGTAAAGCTGAAGTGGTTCTTGGGGTGGATTAGAAGGGCTGGGGTGAGTAGGTCCAGAGAGGTTCTCCTCCCTCTCTACTCTGCCCTGGTGAGGCTGCACCTGGAATATTGTGTCCAGTTCTGGGCCACTCAGGTCAGGAAGGACTTCAGGGAACTGCTTGAGAGAGTCCAGCCACAAAGCCACAAAAATGATGGAGTGGAACATCTTCATCATAAGGAGAGCCTGAGGGAGCTGAGGGCTCTGGAGCTTGGAGAGGAGGAGACTGAGAGGTGAGCTCCTTGCTGGTGCTAAAGCTGTGCAGGGGCAGTGCCCAGAGGCTGGAGCCAGGCTCTGCTGGGGGATGCCCAATGCCAGCACAAGGGGCAGTGGTGGAAGCTGAGGCAGAGGAAGTGCCATGGAAACAGAAGGAAGAATTTTTTCCTGTGAGGGTGAGAGAAGCCTGGAAGAGGCTGCCCAGGGGGGTTGTGGAGGCTCCCTCTCTAGAGATATTCCAACCCCACCTGGATGTGCTGCTGTGTGATCTGCTCTAGGTGACCCTGCTCTGGCAGGGGGGTTGGACTGGATGAGCTTTGGAGGTCCCTTCCAGCCCCTAACACTCTGTAATTCCCTTAGCTTAGCTCAAGGGAATGCATCCTGCTGCTTGGGAAGAGCCAGACAGATCAGGGAGAGGCTGGACTGATATTGTGTCTGTGCAGCAGTGAATGGCATCAGATGGAACTGGCACATCTGTGCAGCTCACTTCAGTCCAGGTCAAAGCTTTGACACAGATCCTTGGGTCTTTTTTGTTAGGAAGATTGGAGATGGACCATGAAAAATAACAGTTCAAGAGGGACCAGGATCTGCTGGAGGGAGTCCAACAGAGAGCTACCAGGATGCTGAAGGGACTGGAGCATGAGGCAAGGCTGAGAGCCCTGGGACTGGTTAGTCTGGAGAAGAGAAGACTGAGAGGGATCTGATCAATGTCTATCAATAGCTGAGGGGTGGGTGTCAAGAGGGAGGGGACAGGCTCTGCTCACTTGCTCCCTGGGATAGGACAAGGGGCAGTGGACATAAACTTCAGCACAGGAGGTTCCACCTCAAGATGAGGAGGAACTTCTGCACTGTGAGGCTCCCAGAGCCCTGGAGCAGGCTGCCCAGAGAGATTGTGGAGTCTCCTTCTCTGGAGCCTTTCAGGCCCCATCTGGATGTGTTCCTGTGTGACCTGTGCTGGATTCTCTGCTCCTGCTCTGGCAGGGGGGTTGGACTGGATGATCTCCAGAGGTCCCTTCCCACCCCTAACATCCTGTGATCCTGTGAACACCTCCTACCCAAACCAGCCCCTCTCTGAGACCTGCTTTACTGCCATCAATGACTAGAAATAATCATCATCAGAAGAGCAGGACCATGATTCAGATGTGGTTTTTTTTTTTACTCATTAGTTGAGGATCCTTTTTTTTATGCCAACTGTTGGGAACCTTCTCAGCTTTCTCTCTCCCTCGTGCAGCCCACTTGTGTCAAAAGGAAGGCTTTAATGGGGTGTTTTGCATCAAAATGGAGCTAAACAGTGTGTTTGCTGGAAGCAGAACAAGGCAGAAGGAGCCAGATCTTCAGCTGATATCCATTTGTCACAGCTCTATGAAGATAATGAAGCTGTGCTGATTTGCATTAGGGAAGAAGCAGAGCTGCTGCCTCTTAGCAAGCCTCCTCTGCAGATCTCCTTCGTGCAGACAGGGAGGGACGCTGGTGACGTCTTTGTGGCTCTGAGAGCTTCCAGCACACGACTCAGATACATCTGAAGCAGTCTGAATCATGCCTCCACTGAAGACTGGGGATGGACAAGATTGAGATGGAATACAAAGGTTGAAGCCTTACATAGTATCATAGTATCAGTCAGGGTTGGAAGGGACCACAAGGATCAGCTAGTTCCAACCCCCCTGCCATGGGCAGGGACACCCCACACTAGATCAGCCTGGCCACAGCCTCAGCCAGCCTGGGCTTAAACACCTCCAGGGACAGGGCCCCAACCACCTCCCTGGACAACCCATTCCAGGGCTTCACCACTCTCATGGGGAAGAACTTCCTCCTCCCCTCCAGCCTCAATCTCCCCACCTCCAGCTTCATTCCATTCCCCCTAGTCCTATCACTCCCTGAGATCCTGAGCAGTCCCTCCCCAGCCTTCCTGTAGCCCCCTTCAGATACTGGAAGGCTCCTCCCTGGACTTGCATTTGGAACTCTCAGCCACAGCTGTTCCATCTCCACCTTGCCTTCAGGATGAGGGGAGTGCAGTTGTTCTTGACTGGTTGGAATTTCCCAGGCAGAAAGGGACCTGGGGGTGCTGATGGACAGCAGATGAACATGAGCCAGCAGTGTGCCCAGGTGGCCAAGAAGGGCCAATGGCATCCTGGCCTACATTAGGAATAGTGTGGCCAGCAGGAGCAGGGAGGTCATTCTGCCCTGTGCTCAGCACTGGTTAGGCCACACCTTGGGTCCTGTGTCCAGTTCTGGGCCACTCAGTTCAGGAAAGATGTTGAGATGCTGGAAGGTGTCCAGAGAAGGGAAAACGAAGCTGGGGAGGGGTCTGGAGCACAGCCCTGTGAGAAGAGGCTGAGGGAGCTGGGGTTGCTTAGCCTGGAGAAGAGGAGGCTCAGGGGTGACCTTCCTGCTCTTGTAAGTCCCTGAAGGAAGGTTGTAGCCAGGTGGGGGTTGGTCTCTTCTCCCAGGCAACCATCACCAGAACAAGAGAACACCATCTTAAGCTGTGCAGGAGAGGTTTAGGCTGGGTGCTAAAAAGAAATTCTTCCCAGCAAGAGAGATTGGCCATTGGGATGTGCTGCCCAGGGAGGTGGTGGAGTCACCATCCCTGGAGGTGTTTAGGAAGAGCCTGGCTGAGGCACTTGGTGCCATGGTTTAGTTGTTTAGATGGTGCTGAGTGATAGGTTGGACTTGATGATCTCTGAGGTCTTTTCCAACCTGGTTCATTCAATTCAATTCAATTCAATTCAATTCAATTCAATTCAATTCAATTCAATTCAATTCAATTCAATTCAATTCAAATCAATACAATTCAATTCAATCCTATTCCATTCTATCCTGTTCCATTCTATCCTATCCTATCCTATCCTATCCTATCCTATCCTATCCTATCCTATCCTATCCTACTCTACTCTATTCCACTCCACTCCACTCCACTCCACTCCACTCCACTCCCCTCCCCTCCATTCCATTCCATTCCATTCCATTCCATTCCATTCCATTCCATTCCATTCCATTCCATTCCATTCCCAGCTGGTATCACTCTGCCTTTTGAAGTGACAACAGAGATTTCAATAATTTGGGGTTTGAGTAATCAATGAGGGTCAAAGGGATTTCTTATTGTCACATTGACCTTCTTGTGGACTTCCAGTATCTGAAGGGGGCTACAAGAAAGCTGTGAAGGGACTTTTGAGGGTGTCAGGGAGTGATAGGACTGGGAGGGATGGAACAAAACTAGAAATGAGTAGATTGAGGTTGGATGTGAGGAAGAAGTTGTTCCCCATGAGGGTGGTGAGAGCCTGGCAGAGATTGCCACAGGAGGTGGTGGAAGCCTCCTGCCTGGAGTTGTTTGCAGCCAGGCTGGATGTGGCTGTGAGCAACCTGCTGTGGTGTGAGGTGTCCCTGCCCATGGCAGGGGGCTTGGAACTGGCTGCTCCTTGAGGTCTCTTCCAAGCCTGACAATTCTGTGATCTTTAAAAGCCTTAAGCCACTGTTTCCAGTTCCTCTCCTTGAAGATGCACTAGCTGGCAGCCTGGGAACTTTCATCATGCATCAATTAGTTAGTGAAAGAGAACTCCTGCACATGCTAATTTACTGTTTTCATTAACTGGAGCTGAACAGCATTAACACTGATGAGCCTAATGAAAAGAATATTACATCTCAGTGGATGCTGTGACTCAAAGGCAGGCAAGGACCTGCAGCTAAGGAATTTTCCTCGCTGGATTATCCCGAAGGAGAGAGCAGGTCCCCTGCCTCCTGCACTCACACACCCACAAATCCACAGCAGATCACGGGATCACAGGATGTCAGGGCTTGGAAGGCACCTCTGGAGATCATGCAGCCCAACCCCCCTGCCTGAGCAGAGATGGGAAGTCCAGGACCTAGAGCTCCCCTGGTGTGATTTTGAGAGTTTCATCCCCACCCTGTGTGGACCCCTGGCCCCAGGCTGCAGCAGCCATGCTCTGCTTCTCACAGAATCACAGTGTGAGGGGCTGGAAGGAACCTCCAGAGCTCAGCCAGTCCAACCCCCCTGCCAGAGCAGCATCACCTAGAGCAGATCACACAGCAACACATCCAAGCAGGTCATGAATATCTCCAGAGAAGGAGACTCCACAACCCCCCTGGGCAGCCTCTTCCAGGCTTCTCTCACCCTCACAGGGAAAAAAAATCTTCCTCCTGTTTCCATGGCACTTCCTCTGCCTCAGCTTCCACCCCTGCCCCTTGTGCTGGCATTGGGCAGCCCCCAGCAGAGCCTGGCTCCAGCCTCTGGGCACTGCCCCTGCACAGCTTTAGCACCAGCAAGGAGCTCACCTCTCAGGCTCCTCCTCTCCAAGCTCCAGAGCCCTCAGCTCCCTCAGGCTCTCCTCCTAAGGAAGATGTTCCACTCCCTTAAGCATCTTTGTGACTCTCTGATGGACTCTTTCCAGCAGTTCCCTGAAGTCCTTTGTGACCTGAGGTGCCCAGAACTGGACACAATATTCCAGCTGCAGCCTCACCAGGGCAGAGAGTAGAGGAGGAGCAGAGCCTCTCTGGACCTACTCAGCACAGCCCTTCTAATGCACCTGACTGGCATTGGCCTTACTGTGTGCTTCAATCCATCTCCATGCCTTGGGGCTTCTGCCTGCAGCCTCACTGCACTTGCCCAGTAGGACCATTGCCTTTTGAGGTGAGATGCAGGTCAGGAGCTGGGGCATCTGTAGCCACTCTTGCTGCTGACTTTCAGTGTGGTACCCTGGTATGCAAAGAGCTTATAATGATGTGCCTGCTCTGGTCTTACTTAGTTAAAGTGACATTTGCTGTTGGGTGCTGGGTGAGATGCATCATTGATCTGACTCAGTGCAGTCACTCCCTGTGTTACTATTGCCAAGTGGGGGTGAAAGTGTGAACTCCCAATATTTTGTGGTTGTAGTTGCTGTTAATACAGAATTAACCAGGCTGGACAAGACCTTTTTGATCCTCAAGCCCAACCTATCACCCAACACCATCCAATGTACTAACCCATGGCACTGAGTGCCTCGTTCAATCCATTTTAAACACTGGTTTTAAACACTAATTGTTTTTCACTAGCTCCAACTGAACTGTCAGAAGTTGATTAGGATCCAAAAGCCTCTTCCTGGCAAGCCTGTGCTTTAGTATCATAGAATCAAACAGGTTGGAAAAGACCTCAGACATCATCAAGTCCAACCTATCACCTAACACCTCCTGACAACTAAACCATGGCTCCCAGTGCCACATCCAAGCCTTTTGTGAACACCTCCAGGGATGGTGACTCCACCACCTCCCTGGGCAGCACATCCCCATGGCCAATCTCTCTTTCTATGAGGAACTTCTTCCTCACCTCCAGCCTAAACTTGCCCTGGCACAGCTTGAGACTGTGTCCTCTTGTTCTGGTGCTGGTTGCCTGGCACCCTTTGAGTCTCTCAGGAGCCAAAGGCATTGCCATGGAGTTCTTCCATTAGATTTAAAAGGAGGAAGAACTTCTTTCCACTAAAATAAAGATCAGGGTGATGTCAGGTGCTCTGCTTCTCCCAACACTGCCCTGATAGGGGAAACCTACAACTGGATAAAGTGGTATGATTACACAAATTGATCACAGAATGGGTGCACTATGAAGTTTGTGACTGTTTCAGTGCCTTTAATACTAAGGGGGGAAAAAAAACCCCAGTGGTAATCATAGAGCCATAGAACCATAGAGTCATAGAACCATAGAGTCATAGAGTCACAGAGTCATAGAATCACAGAGTCATAGAACCATAGAGTCATAGAATTATAGAACCATAGAGTCATAGAATCAACCAGGTTGGAAAAGACCTCAGAGATCATCCAGTCCAACCTATCACCTAATACCTAACACCTCCTGACAACTAAACCATGGCTCCAAGTGCCACATCCAAGCCTTTTCTTGAACACCTCCAGTGATAGGGACTCCACCACCTCCCTGGGCAGCACATTCCAATGGCCAATCTCTCTTGCTGGGAAGAATTTGCTGCCCCAGGGCTCTCAGCCTCTCCTCCCCAGGCAGTGCTCCAGTCCCCTACACAGAGAGAGTGATTGCCCATTGGAATGGGCTGCCTGGGGAGGTGGTGGAGTCACCATCCCTGGAGGTGTTCAGGAGGAGACTTGATGGAGTGCTTGGTGTCATGGGTTAGTTGTTTAGGTGGTGTTGGATGATAGGTTGGACATGATGATCTTGAAGGTCTCTTCCAACCTGGTCTGGTCTATTCTATTCTATTCTATTCTATTCTATTCTATTCTATTCTATTCTATTCTATTCTATTCTATTCTATTCTATTCTATTCTACTCTACTCTACTCTATTCCATTCCATTCCATTCCATTCCATTCCATTCCATTCCATTCCATTCCATTCCATTCCATTCCATTCCATTCCATTCCATTCCATTCATCCTTGGAGCCCTCCCTTGGACTCTCTCCAGCAGATCCCTGTCCCTCTTGAACTGGGGAGCCCAGAGCTGGATGCAATATTCCAGGTGAGGTCTCAGAGGGCAGAGTAGAGGGGGAGGAGAACCTCCCTGGCTCTGCTGGACACACTCCTCTGAATGCAGCCCAGGACCCCATTGGCCTTCTTGGCCTTTATTGCTTGCACATCCTCACTTCTCAGAAGCTCCAGCTGCCTCTCTGATAAACTCATTTGTTTGTGTTTCATATGAGAAGTACTTTCAGATAACCTTTAATAATAAAACCTTGTGGTAGAGCTCTCTATTTTCCAATCTTTCCCACCCCCCCAGGTCATGTTTATGCATGGGGTAAATTAGAATATTCAATAACTTTACAACCCTCTGAGCTTTGATAAATATTTAAAGCCATTGCACTCTTAAAATTTCCCCTGCATCAGAAGTGCCACAGCCTGGAAATGAAATTGATATTTCATCTGTGAATAGGGGGTGTCAGGAGTTCCTGAAGTTGTTTGGGTTAAAGCAAGGGGAAATAAACTTGCCTGACAGAAATGCAGTGATGGAAATGCCTTGACATTGGTGCTTGATGCACAGCATCACACAGAATCAGCCAGGTTGGAAAAGGCCTCAGAGATCACCTCAGAGGTCACCAAGTCCAACCTCTGACCTAATACCTAACACCTCCTGACAACTAAGCCATGGCTCCTAGTGCCACATCCAAGCCTTTTATGAACACCTGCAGGGATGGGGACTCCACCACCTCCCTGGGCAGCACATCCCAGTGGCCAATCTCTCTTGCTGGGAAGAACTTTCTCCTCACCTCCAGCCTAAACCTTCCCTGGTGCAGCTTGAGATTGTGTCCTCTTGTTCTGGTGCTGGTTGCCTGGGAGAAGAGCCCAACCCCCACCTGGCTACAACCTCCCTTCAGGGAGTTGGAGAGAGCAAGAAGGTCTCCACTGAGCCTCCTCTTCTCCAGGCTAAGCAACCCCAGCTCCCTCAGCCTCTCCTCCCAGGGCTGTGCTCCAGACCCCTCCCCAGCTTTGTTGCCCTTCTCTGGACACATTGAAGTGTCTCAATGTCCTTCTTAAACTGAGGACCCCAGGGCAGAATGACTTCCCTGCTCCTGCTGGCCACACTCTTCCTGATGCAGGCCAGGATGCCATTGGCCTTCTTGGCCACCTGGGCACACTGCTGGCTCATGGTCAGCTGCTGACAACCAGTATCCCCAGGTTGTTCTGGGGTTGTTCTGGCCCAAGTGCAGCACCTGGCACTTGGACTTGTTCAATGCCATCCTGTTGGACTCTGCCCATCTGGCAAGGTCCCTCTGCAGAGCTCTCCTACCCTCCAACAGATCAACTCCTTCCCCCAGCTTGCTGTCATCTGCAAACTTACTGATGATGGACTCCATCCCCTCATCCAGATCATCAATAAAGATATTGAACAGGATGGGGCCCAGCACTGATCCCTGGGGGACACCAAGACTGCCTGGCTGCCAGCTGGCTGTGGCACCATTCACCACCACTCTCTGGGCTCAGCCTCCAGCCAGTTCCTGATGCAGCTCAGAGTGCTGCTGTCCAAGCCAGGGGCTAACAGCTTGGCAGGTTGGACAAGTAGAGGGGGTTAAAAACCCCCAGAACAACAAAGATGAGACATTTGGAGTGCTTTGGAAAAGGTAACACTAAGGTTAAACTTGTCATTTGCAAAGCTCAATGAACTGATGTTAGGCATGGAACAAGATCAGCTTTTGAGGTTCTTTCCTCCTTTTGCTTCTGTTGCTTATTTCTGTGCATTATGGATCCCTTTTCTCTGTATCTTGCAATGAAACCAAGTCACACATGGACTGGAAATGCAAGAAGTGCTTCTTTCCACCCAGGCTCTCTCTCAGACAAAGCAGCCTTCATTTGCTTCAATTTCCTGTCCTTGGAAACAGAAATGCAAGGATCCCCTGAACAGTCTTCAAGAAGTGTCCAAGCTATTGCTGTCTCCCATTAACAGCAGCTGTAGTCAATACAAAGGATGGCAAAGAGAATCACAGGATGTGAGGGGCTGGAAGGGACCTCCAAAGCTCAGCCAGTCCAACCTAGAGCACCTAGAGCAGATCATACAGGAACACATCCAAGCAGGTCATGAATATCTCCAGAGAGGGAGACTCCACAACCCCCCTGGGCAGCCTCTTCCAGGCTTCTCTCACCCTCACAGGGAAAAAATTGTTCCTCCTGTTTCCATGGCACTTCCTCTGCCTCAGCTTCCACCACTGCCCCTTGTGCTGGCATTGGGCAGCCCCCAGCAGAGCCTGGCTCCAGCCTCTGGGCATCACCCTGCACATCTTTAGCCCCAGCAAGGAGCTCACCTCTCAGTCTCCTCCTCTCCAAGCTCCAGAGCCCTCAGCTCCCTCAGGCTCTCCTCATAAGGAAGATCTTCCACTCCCTTCATCATTTTTGTGTCTCTGTGCTGGACTCTCTCAAGCATTTCCCTGAGGTCCTTCTTGACCTGAGAGGCCAGAACTGGACACAACATTCCAGATGCAGCCTCACCAGGGCAGAGTAGAGGGGAAGAGGAAACAAAGCCAGAGTACAATCTGTGGTGCTTAAGCTTTGTCTTTCATTTCCTCTCTCTTTCCTGGCTGTTTTAGCCCTGTGCTCACAATGATGCTGGAAAAATGCTTTCAGCTGTAGCACTGCTCAGCCTTTCCAGTCATGCAGCTTCTTCAGCTTCCCCGTGCCAGGTCCTCACAATCAGCAATCAGGGAAGAAGCTGGCTCAAAATTTAGTTCCTTTGTCACAGTCACTACCTACTTCTTTTAGACAAAATGGGCTGGCTTGGCCAGGAGATGGGCAGGAGGGAGAATGTCTCATAAGCAGAAATGGAGTCAGGGATTTGAGGGGGGAAGAAAAACTAGGCCAGGGATGTGGAAAATCCATGTGGGTTCAAGAATGGAAAGAAAGAAGCATCCTTTAGTCTGCTTTAACTTAGAATCATAGAGTCAAACAGGTTGGACAAGACCTCAGAGATCATCAAGTCCAACCTATCACCTAATACCTGACAGCTCCTGACAACTACACCATGGCTCCAAGTGCCACATCCAAGCCTTTTTTGAGCACCTCCAAGGGTGGTGACTCCACCACCTCCCTGGGCAGCATATTCCAATGGCCAGTCTCTCTTGCTGGGAAGAACTTTCTCCTCACCTCCAGCCTAAATTTCCCCTGGCACAGCTCCCTCAGCCTCTCCTCACAGGGCTGTGCTCCAGACCTCTCACAGGGCAGCTCACAGACTGAGTGGTTTCTCTATCTCTGGATGCTCTCACATCAGGAGCAGATGCCTTCTGAAAGACTGTTTTAAACTGAACAGAAAGTGTGTGGATCAGTATGAGGCAAAATGTGTGAAATCAAAAGGTCACAGAATTATTGAGGCTGGAAAACACCTCTGAGATCATCCAGTCCAGACTATGACCTAGCACCACCACACTGACCAGACCATGGCATAAGTGCCACATCCACTCTTGCCTTAAACACCTCCAGGGACAATGACTCCACCACCTCCCTAAGCAGGACATAATTCCCCTTTCCATCAGGAAGTGCTTCCTAACATCCAAACCAAACCTTCCCTACACAGGCTGAGGGAGCTGGGGTTGCTTAGCCTAGAGAATAGGAGGCTCAGGGGAGACCTCATTGCCCTCTACAACTCCCTGAAGGGAGGTTGTAGCCAGCTGGGGGTTGGTCTCACACCACAGCAGGTTGCTCACAACCACATGCAGCCTGGCCATAAAAACCTCCAGGCAGGAGGCTTCCACCACCTCCCTGGGCAACCTGTGCCAGTCTCTCACCACCCTCATGGGGAACAACTTCCTCCTGACATCCAATCTCAATCTACCCATTTCTAGTTTTGCTCCATCCCCCCCAGTCCTATCACTCCCTGACACCCTCAAAAGTCCCTCCCCAGCTTTCTTGGAGCCCCCTTCAAATACTGGAAGGCCACAATGAGGTCTCCCTGGAGCCTTCTCTTCTCCAGAATGAACAACTTCAACTCCCTCAGCCTGTCCTCATAGGAGAGGAGTTCCAGCCCCCTGAGCATTTTCATGTCCCTCCTCTGGACCCTCTCCATCAGCTCCATGTCCTTCCTATATTGAGGGCTCCAGACCTGCACACATTACTCCAGCTGAGGTCTCAGCAGAGCAGAGCCAAGTGGCAGAATCACCTCTCTGGCTCTGCTGGCCACACATCTTTTGATGCAGCCCAGGATGGGATTTGATAGAATCATAGTACTGTGATTTGCCTTCTGTGCTGCAAGCTCACACTGCCTGCTCCTGTCCAGCTTCTCATCCATCAGCACTCCCAAGCCCTTTTGCCCAGGGCTGCTTTCTAACACCTCCTCCCCCAGTCTGTATTGAGAGAGAGAGCACAGTTCTGCCCATTAAAGCACTGACCTCACTTAGGAAAGGAAACACCATAGCCAGAAAAAAAAATCAGCAGAGTCAAAAAGAGAGCTGAAATTTATTCAGCTCTCCATGGCATGACTGGAGAAAAGTAGTTAAGGATGAGTTACAGCTCCATTCCACGTGCTGCTGCCTGTAGCAGTGGGTGTCTTAATACACTTCACTGGGAAGCAAATAAAATGGACTCTGTGAAAAGACCTGAGGTGTTTTGAAGCTCCTGGGATCCAAGGATATATATATTTCATGGCAAGCATCCCTATAATGCAGAGAAGGAGGGGACATGGAAGTATGTAATGAATATAGAGCAGGCTTGGGGGAAATAAGCTGTGGCTTAAGAGTTTAAGCAAAGCTGGTGCCTTGGAATGTACAAGAGTGAGCAGCAGCAGGCATTTATTACCATGTCACAGTCTCATAGTATCACCAAGGTTGGAAGAGACCTCAAAGATCATCAAGTCCAACCTGTCAGCACAGACCTCATGACTAGACCATGGCACCAAGTGCCACATCCAATCCCCTCTTGAACACCTCCAGGGATGGGGACTCCACCACCTCCCTGGGCAGCACATTCCAGTGGTCAATGACTCTCTCAGTGAAGAACTTTCTCCTCACCTCCAGCCTAAACTTCCCCTGGCACAGCTTGAGACTGTGTCCTCTTGTTCTGGTGCTGCTTGCCTGGGAGAAGAGACCAACCTCCACCTGGCTCCAGCCTCTCTTCAGGGAGTTGTAGAGGGCAATAAGGTCACCCTTGAACCTCCTCTTCTCCAGGCTAAACAACCCCAGCTCCCTCAGCCTCTCCTCACAGGGCTGTGCTCAAGGCCTCTCCCCAGCCTTGTTGCCCTTCTCTGGACACCTTCAAGTCTCTCAATGTCCTTCTTAAACTGAGGGGCTCAGAACTGGACACAGGACTCAAGGTGTGGCCTAACCAATGCAGAGTCCAGGGGCACAATGACCTCCCTGCTCCTGCTGGCCACACTGTTCCTAGTGCAGGCCAGGATGCCATTGGCCCTCTTGGTTCCCTGGGCACACTGCTGGCTCATGTTTAGGCAGCTGTCAATCAGCACCCCCAGGTCCCTCTCTGTTTGGCAGCTCTCAGCCACTCTGACCCCAGCCTGCAGCTCTGCATGGGGTTGCTGTGGCCAAAGTGCAGCCCCTGGCACTTGGACTTGTTGAATGCCATCCTGTTGGACTCTGCCCATCTGTCCAGTCGGTCGAGGTCCCTCTGCAGAGCCTTTCTGTCCTCTAACTGACCAACATCTGCTCCTGACTTGGTGTTATCTGCAAACTTACTGATGATAGACTCAATGCCCTCATCCAGATCATCAATGAAGATGTTAAAGAGCACAGGGCCCAGCACTGATCCCTGGGGCACACCACTGGTGCCTGGCTGCCAGCTGGCTGTGGCACCATTCACCACCACTCTCTGGGCTTGGCCCTCCAGCCAGTTCCTAACCCAGCTCAGAGTGTTGTGGTCCAAACCATGAGCTGACAGCTTAGCCAGCAGTTTGCTATGGGGGATGGTGTCAAAGGCCTTGCTGCAGACCAGGCAGACCACATCCACAGCCTGCCCCACGTGCACCAGGCAGTCACCTGATCATAGAAGGACATCAGGTTATTAGCTGCAGAGTAACTGAGCTCCTTCTCATGTCCAATGCAAAGGCCCTGAAGGAATGAAATGTGGCCCTTCACATGGTGCACTCTGCAATCTGCTCATAAATTCTCCTGCAGAGGTGCTGTGTAAGTGTCCATGCTGCCCCAGCAGGCAGAGGCCACACAGGCACAGGGTGGTGGTGGATGTGGTAGGTGAGCTGGCTGCAGGCAAACCTCATGGAGTTCAATAAGGACAAGTGCAGGGTCCTGCAGCTGGGAAGGGACAGCAGCAGGCACCAGGACAGGTTAGGAGCTGCCCTGCTGGAGAGCAGCTCCACAGAGAAAGACCTTGGAGTGCTGGTGGGCAGCAAGTTCTGCATGGGACAGCAATGTGCCCTTGTGGCCAAGAAAGCCAATGAGATCCTGGGATGCAGCAAGAAAAGTGTGGCCAGCAGGGCTGGGGAGGTTCTGCTCCCCCTCTGCTCTGCCCTGCTGAGACCACAGCTGCAATCCTGGGTCCAGTTTGGGGCTCCCCAGTTGAAGAGAGACAGAGAGCTGCTGGAGAGAGTCCAAGGCAGAGCCAGGAAGCCAGGAGGATGCTTAGGGGCCTTGAGCATCTCCCCTGGGAAGAGAGCCTGAGAGCCCTGGGGCTGTCCAGTCTAGAGAGGAGAAATCTGAGCAGGATCTGATCAATGTCTATCAATATCTGGGGGCTGGGGGTCAGGAGGGAGGGGACAGACTCTGCTCACTTGCTCCCTGGGATAGGACAAGGGGCAATGGATGTAAACTGCAGCACAGGAGGCTCCACTTCAACACAAGTGGGAACTTCTTTACTGTAAGGTCCCAGAGCCCTGGAGCAGGCTGCCCAGAGAGGTTGTGGAGTCTCCTTCTCTGGAGAATTTCAAGGCCTGTCTGGATGCATTCCTCTGTGATCTGAACTAGATTGTATGTCTTGCTCTGGCAGGGGGGTTAGACTCAATCATCTCTTTGGGTCCTTTTCATCCCCTAACATCCTATGATAGGGGTTGAACTCGATGATCTCTTTGGGTGCCTTCCAGCCCCTGGCATCCTGTGATAGATGTTGGACTCAATGATCTCTTTGGGTCCTTCCCAACCCCTGGCCTCCTGTGATGCTGTGATCCAATCTTCCCTGTCCTTGAGACTCCCGGCCATTTGGAATTCATCATTCAGCATCTGCCTCTGCAAAACAGCTCAAGTTGTAAACAGTTTGAAATGAAGAGACCCCAAACATTAAGCTGCAATGGTTATATATGGTGGGGGGGAGCAGCAAACCTCTGGGTTGGATGAACCAATTCATTTCCATCTCGGTTCTCTGACACGTGACGGCGATCCTGCAAAACAGCTTCAGTGTGATGTTTTCCCTGATTATCCTTACCCCTAAGCAGATGGAGGCAGCTCCACAGGGAGGTTAGAGCTGTTTGGGGTTTGTGGTTCATTTTGAGACAAGAGATTGCTGTAGTTTTTCCTCCAACTCTTCTCAGGCAGAGAGAAGGAAGGAACAGCTCGTGGTGCGGAGCTGCTGTGCGTGCTCAGCTCTCCAAACACAGCCCCGAGAGCTGGAGCTGCTGCTTGGCTCAGGAGGGATTTGAATGCAAGGATGGTGTTGGAACATGAAGGAAATGAAATCATATATCATAGCATCACTGAATCACAGAACCACAGCATCAAAGAATCTGAGAATCATACAATCATACAATCATGGAACCATAGATTCATAGATTCATAGGATCATGGAATCATAGAATGGTCTGGGTTGGAAAGGACCTCCAAAGATCACCCAGTGCAACCCCCACCCCTGCACTCAGCAGGAGCATCCTCAGCTAGATCAGGTTGCCCACAGCCCTGTCAGGCCTCACAGTGAATATCTCTAGAGGTCCCAACCACCTTCCTGGGCAACCTGTGCCTGTGTTCCACCACCCTCAGAGGAAAGAACTTCTTCCTGACATCTAATCTGAATCTGCTCTGCTCTACTTTGAAGCCATTGTCCTTTGTCCTGCCCCTGCAGTACTTTGCAAACAGTCTCTCTCCATCCTTCCTGTAGCCCCCTTCAGCTACTGGCAGGCTGCTCTTAGGTCTCCCTGGAGTCTTCTCATCTCCAGGCTGAACATAGAATCACAGAAACATTCAGATTGGAAAACACCCTCAGGAGCACCAAGTCCAACCCAGAACCCTGCTCTACAAGGGTCACCCCTAAACCATAGCCCCAAGCACCACATCCAAACCACCTTCAAACACAGCCAGCCTTGGGGACTCCACCACCTCCCTGGGCAGCACATTCCAATGCCTGATCACTCTTGCCATCAAAAAGTGCTTCATAATGTCCAGCCTAACAACAACATCAAAACTGAAAGCCTTTTCCCCCAGCCCCCTCAGCCTGTCCTTGTAGCAGAGCTGCTCCAACCCCCTGAGCATTTTCCTGGCCCTCCTCTGGACCCTCTCCATCAGCTCCATGTCCTTCCTATGTTGAGGGCTCCAGAGCTGCACACAGTACTCCAGGTGAGGTCTCAGCAAAGTGGCAGAATCACCTCTCTGGCTCTGCTGGCCACACAACTTTTAAACCAGGTTGGAAGAGACCTTCAAGATCATCGAGTCCAACCTATCATCCAACACCACCTAATCAACTAACCCATGGCACCAAGCACCCTGTCAAGTCTCCTCCTGAACACCTCCAGGGATGGTGACTCCACCACCTCCCCAGGCAGCCCATTCCAATGGGCAATCACTCTCTCTGTGTAGAACTTGTTCCCAACATCCAACCTAAACCTCCCCTGGCACAGCCTGAGACTGTGTCCTCTTGTTCTGGTGCTGGCTGCCTGGGAGAAGAGACCAACCTCTGCCTGTCTACAACCTCCTTTCAGGTAGTTGTAGACAGCAATAAGGTCACCCCTGAGTCTCCTCCTCTCCAGGGTAAGCAACCCCAGCTCCCTCAGCCTCTCCTCACAGGGCTGTGCTCCAAACACTGCGTTGATGCAGCCCAGGCTGTGATTTGCCTCCTGTGCTGCAAGCTCGCCCTGCCTGCTCCTGTCCAGCTTCTCATCCACCAGCACCCCCCAAGCCCTTTTGCACAGGGCTCCCTCAGCCTGTCCTTGCAGCTAAGCTGCTCCAACCCCCCTGATTATTTTCAGGGCCCTTCCCTGGACTCTCTCCATCACTGCTTTAGCAATATTAAAGCCTGGTTAGTAAAAAAAAGCACTGAAATGGAGTGCTGCAGTGCTAAGTGCTGTCATTTCCATATATATTTACATACTTATAGCTAGCCTGCTGGTATTTCTTCCTGCCATGTTCCTGTGCTGGAGCTGAAAATGGTTTCTGAAATGGAGCTCAATATATCCTCTATGGCCACAGCTGAACCTTCTCCTCGGTCCTACTGCAGGATATTTGATGTTCATTTAGGAGGCAGTGTCATTTCCCAGGAGTTATGGGTTCATTCTGGGGGGGAGGGGGGGGGGGAACAAAGAAAACCCCATCAGAAATTAAATGGCCTTCAGATAGAGGTTGTGTAAATGGTTCTCACTCATCCATATTCAAAACAGGGCTTTTTAAGAGAGGCTTCCTTGGACTTCATATCTGCAAGTGTGATCTCAGGGAAGGGAAAATAATTGCAAGCAAAATTGCAGTTAGCCAGCTGGAGGCAAGCTTCTAAGGATGCCTGCCCCTTTAAACAAATCATCTTGCTGCTCAAATTCATCTCCAGCTTCTCAGGTGGGTATCCTTCTGAGAGTTCCAGGGAGGAAAATTAGAATCACAGAACCACAGAAACATTCAGGTTGGGAAAGACCCTCAGGAGCACCAAGGCCAACCCAGGACCTTGCTCTACAAGGGTCACCCCTAAACCACAGCCCCAAGCACCACATCCAAACCACCTTCAAACACAGCCAGGCTTGGGGACTCCACCACCTCCCTGGGCAGCACATTCCAAGGCCTGACCTCTCTTGCCATCAAAAAATGTTTCTTATGGGTGATAGGTTGGACTCAATGATCTCAAAGGTCTTTTCCAACCTGGTTAATTCTAGTCTAGTCTAGTCTAGTCTGATTCTATTCTATTCTATTCTATTCTATTCTATTCTATTCTATTCTATTCTATTCTATTCTATTCTATTCTATTCTATTCTATTCTATTCCATTCCATTCCATTCCATTCCATTCCATTCTACTAATGTCCAGTCTAAACCTACCCAGTGGCAGCTTGAGGCCATTCCCTCTTGTCCTATCACCTGTGGGAAGAGACCAGCAGCAGCCTCTCCACAGCCTCCTTTCAGGGAGTTGTAGACAGCAATGAGGTCTCCCCACAGCCTCCTCTGCTTCTAGAAAAGGGCCATGAGGATGAGCAGAGGGCTGGAGCTGCTCTGCTGTGAGGACAGAGTGAGGGAGTTGGGGCAAATCAGACTGGGGAAGAGAAGGCTCTGAGGAGACTTAATTGTGACCTTCCAATATCTGAAGGGGGCTACAAGAAATCTGGGGAGGGACTTTTGAGGGTGTCAGGGAGTGATAGGACTGGGGGGAATGGAGCAAAACTATAAATGGGGAGATTCAGCTTGGATGTGAGGAAGAAGTTGTTCCCCAGGAGGGTGGTGAGAGCCTGGCACAGGTTGCCCAGGGAGGTGGTGGAAGCCTCCTGCCTGGAGGTGTTTGCAGCCAGGCTGGATGTGGCTGTGAGCAACCTGCTGTGGTGTGAGGTGTCCCTGCCCATGGCAGGAGGGTTGGGACTGGCTGATCCTTGAGGTCCCTTCCAACCCTGACAATTAGATGGTTCTCTGATCATGGAGATGGAAAGTTTACTGCTCAGGAGGTTTTTATTATCTCTGCAGCTTTTATCTGCCAGTGTCTGTGACCTGAGCTAAGGCATCACTGGCTGCAGAAAGGTGACTGCCTGTGTCTTTTCCTTGTGTGTGTGGAGAAAGTTCAGGAGGCTTTCTTTCTCCATTCTCTTTTATTGCCTTAGACATGACAGGAATCTGACACAAAGATCTGGGGATGCTCATGGACAAGCAGCTGAAGAGGAGCCAGCAGTGTGCCCAGGGGGCCAAGAAAGCCAAAGGCATCCTGGCTGGGATCAGCAATGCTGTGTCCAGCAGCAGCAGGGAGGGGATTGTCCCCTGGGACTCAGCTCTGGGGAGGCCACACCTTGAGGATTATGTCCAGTTTTGGGCACCTCAATACAGGAGAGCTGTGGAGGTGCTGGAGCCAGGGCAGAGGAGGGCAAGGAAGCTGGGAAGGGCCTGGGGAATAAATCTGATGAAGAGCAACTGAAGGAGCTGGGGATGGTTAGTTTGGAAGAGAGGAGGCTGAGGGGAGACCTCATTGCTGTCCACAGCTCCCTGAAAGGAGGTTGGGAAGAGGCTGCTGCTGGTCTCTTCTCCCAGGTAATTAGTGACAGAACAAGAAGGAATGGCCTTAAGCTGCCACTGGGTAGGTTTAGACTGGACATTAGGAAACATTTTCTGATGACAAGAGTGGTCAGGGATTGGAATGTGCTGCCCAGGGCGGTGGTGGAGTCCCCAAGGCTGGCTGTGTTTGAAGGTGGTTTGGATGTGGTGCTTGGAGCTGTGGTTTAAGGGTGATCCTTGTAGAGCAGGGTTGTGGGTTGGACTTGGTGCTCCTGAGGGTCTTTCCCAACCTGAATATTTTTGTGGTTCTGTGATTTTGTGATCACTGTTCATACAAACACCAGAGGTGCAGATAGTGTCAGGGCACAGACCCATTCCTTTCACTGCTTAGCCTTTTGAAGTGCCCAGCAGCAGTTGCCTGGAGAGTGAATGTAAGAACCACAGGTTGTCTCAGTCCCTGGGATCTGTGAAAGGCTGATCCATGTCTGTAAGTCTGTGATGCAGGTACCAGGAGAACAGCTGCTAAACAGTGATTAAGTCAGGAGGCTGGTGACTAGCAGGCTTCCACAGCATCAATCAGACCTTTGGGAGTATGAAATGAGAGGCAATTAGCTGAGATGCAAGAGCACTGTCCTGAGAGGAGGCTCAGGGGAGACCTTCTTGCTGTCTACCACTACCTGAAGGGAGGTTGTAGCCTGGTGGGGGTTGGTCTCTGCTCCCAGGCAACCAGCACCAGAACAAGAGGACACAGTCTCAAGCTGTGCCTGGGGAGGTTCAGGCTGGATGGTAGGAAGAAATTCTTCCCAGCAAGAGAAGGGTGCTGAGAGAGCTGTCAGATGAGCTGGCCAAGCCACTCTCCATAATTTTCCAGCAGTCCTGGCTCACTGGCGAGGTCCCAGAGGACTGGAAGCTGGCCAACGTGGTGCCCATCCATAAGAAGGGCCGGTTGGATGAGCCAGGGAATTACAGGCCTGTCAGCCTGACCTCAGTGCCAGGCAAGATCATGGAACAGGTCATCCTGAGTGCAATAACACAACACTTACAGGATGGCCAAGGGATCAGGCCCAGCCAGCATGGATTTAGGAAGGGCAGGTCCTGCCTGACCAACCTGATCTCCTTCTACGAGCAGGTGACTGCCTGGTGGATGTGGGGAGGCCTGTTGATGTAGTCTACCTGGACTTCAGCAAGGCCTTTGACACCGTCCCCCATAGCAAACTCCTGGCCAAGCTGTCAGCCCATGGCTTGGACAGCAGCACTCTGAGCTGGGATAGGAACTGGCTGGAGGCTGAGCCCAGAGAGTGGTGGTGAATGGTGCCACAGCCAGCTGGCAGCCAGTCACTAGTGGTGTGCCCCAAGGATCAGTGCTGGGCCCTGTGCTCTTTAACATCTTTATTGATGATCTGGATGAGGGCATTGAGTCCATCAGCAGTAAATTTGCTGACGACACCAAGCTGGGGGCAGGAGTTGATCTGCTGGAGGGTAGAGAGGCTCTGCAGAGGGACCTGGACAGGCTGGACAGATGGGCAGAGTCCAAGGGCAGGAGATTGAACACATCCAAGTGCCAGGTTCTGCACATTGGCCACAACAACCCCAGGCAGTGCTACAGGCTGGGGGCAGAGTGGCTGAGAGCAGCCAGGCAGAGAGGGACCTGGGGGTACTGGTTGATGGTAGGCTGAGCATGAGCCTGCAGTATGCCCAGGCAGCCAAGAGGGCCAATGGCATCCTGGCCTGCATCAGGAACAGTGTGGCCAGCAGGAGCAGGGAGGTCATTCTGCCCCTGTACACTGCACTGGTTAGGCCACACCTGGAGTCCTGTGTCCAGTTCTGGGCCCCTCAGTTTAGGAAGGAGGTTGACTTGCTGGAAGGTGTCCAGAGAAGGGCAACAAAGTTGGTGAGGGGTTTGGAACACAGCCCTGTGAGGAGAGGCTGAGGGAGCTGGGGTTGCTTAGCCTGGAGAAGAGGAGGCTCAGGGGTGACCTTATCACTCTCTACAGCTACCTGAAGGGAGGTTGTAGACAGGCAGAGGTTGGTCTCTTCTCCCAGGCAGCCAGTACCAGAACAAGAGGACACAGTCTCAGGCTGTGCCAGGGGAGGTTCAGGTTGGATGTTAGGAAGAAGTTCTATACAGAGAGAGTGATTGCCCATTGGAATGGGCTGCCCAAGGAGGTGGTGGAGTCGCCGTCATTGAAGGTGTTCAGAAGGAGACTTGATGGGGTGCTTGGTGCCATGGGTTAGCTGTTTGGGTGGGTTGGATTGGTTGATGGGTTGGACACGATGATCTTGAAGGTCTCTTCCAACCTGGTTTGGTTTATTCTAATAAAGTTTATTCCAGGCACAGAACATGCAGTGAATAGAGAATGGGAGGCTGGTGCCATGGTCAGAGCAGTTCTGTTCTGGAGTGATTGCTGTCTCTGCCTGGAAACACAAACAACAAAACTCTTCTGACAACTTTTATCTGGTTGCCTCACTCCCTGTCTCAAGCCTTTGATTAACACTTGTGGTCTCCATTCCAGAAGTTCTAGGAGCTCCTTGAAAGAGCTGAAAGCCACCTGACTCAGGCATCTTATTTGAATAAAGGAGATTTCATTTAAGAAGGACTCTGAAGATGGCACTGCAAGGAGCTCAGCTTCCTGGAGCAACATCCACAGCCCAAGCTTACATCGATGGTTTCAAGTCTTTGTGCCTTGCTGCTGGCCTTGATGCTAAGTTGTGCTCGTGACAGAGACTGCTGAGATGCTTGACTGCAATTTGTGAAGCCCTCAGACACTGAAACAAAACAGCACAGAAAAGCTTATGGAGAAAAACATTAAGTTGGCCTTCAGAGAGGGGTTTGAGTGCTGTGTGGAACACGGGGTGAGGAGACACAAGAGAGAAAGACAAAGAAGATGAAATTCTCTGTGAAGCAAACACAAATCATGGCTTGAGCTGAAGGGGGAACAGGATCCCTGTAAAGAAAATGGAATCTGGGACTGAATACAGAATTAACCAGGTGGGAGAAGAACATGGAGATTAGCAGGTCCAACCTATCACCCAACATCATCTGATCAACTAAACCATGGCACCAAGTGCCTCAGCCAGGCTCTTCCTAAACACCTCCAGGGATGGGGACTCCACCACCTCCCTGGGCAGCACATCCCAGTGGCCAATCTCTCTTGCTGGGAAGAATTTCTTCCTGACATCTAGCCTGAACCTCCCCTGGCACAGCTTGAGACTGTGTCCTCTTCTTCTGGTGCTGCTTGCCTGGGAGAAGAGACCAACCTCCACCGGGCTACAACCTCCCTTCAGGGAGCTGGAGAGGGCAAGAAGGTCTCCCCTGAGCCTCCTCTTCTCCAGGCTAAGCAACCCCAGCTCCCTCAGCCTCTCCTCACAGGGCTGTGCTCCAGACCCCTCCCCAGCTTTGTTGCCCTTCTCTGGACACCTTCCAGCAGCTCAACATCTTTCCTAAACTGAGGAGCCCAGAACTGGACACAGGACTCAAGGTGTGGCCCAACCAGTGCTGAGCACAAGGCAGAATGACCTCCCTGCTCCTGCTGGCCACACTGTTTCTGCTGCAGGCCAGAATGTCGTTGGTCCTCTTGGCCACCTGGGCACACTGCAGGCTCATGTTCAGCCTACCATCAACCAGTCCCCCCAGGTCCCTTTCTACCTGGCTGCTCTCAGTCTGTATGATAACACATTCCTAAAGGCAGCCTCAGTCTTGATGGTTTCTCTCTACTGAATATTCCCCAAGCTTTATAGGACTCTTCTAAATGTAAGAGGGTTTTACTTCCCTCTCCTGTAGTAATAACTAAAGTGCAGTTGTTCCACGAGGCAAAATGAGGTTGTGCCAAAAGGTCAGCTAATATCAACCAGCCAAACTTTGCAGAATATAAACCATTCCCTTTCTTTCCTTTATTTTGCTTTTCTTTGACTTTGTTTGATCATCTGTTACTGATGGCATTTCTCAGAACTTGCACTGAATTAGTGATATTGAAATATCTGTGCAGGGTGGTTACTTAAAAGAGAATAAAACATAGCCTGGTACAGCTGGAGCTGGGAAAATCAACCACAGGCCACAGCTGCCAAAGTATTTCAGCAGGTATTGCAGGGAGGGGTCTGGAGCACAGCCCTGGGAGGAGAGGCTGAGGGAGCTGGGGTTGCTTAGCCTGGAGAAGAGGAGGCTCAGGGGAGACCTCATTGCTCTCTCCAGCTCCCTGAAGAGAGCTTGTAGACAGGTGAGGGTTGGTCTCTTCTCCCAGGCACCCAGCACCAGAACAAGAGAACACAGTCTCAAGCTGTGCCAGGGGAGGTTCAGGCTGGATGGTAGGAAGAAATTCTTCCCAGCAAGAGAGATTGGCCATTGGGATGTGCTGCCCAGGGAGGTGGTGGAGTCACCGTCCCTGGAGGTGTTTAGGAAGAGCCTGGCTGAGGCACTTGGTGCCATGGTTTAGTTGATGAGATGGTGTTGGCTGATAGATTGGACTTGATGATGTCTGAGGTCTTTTCCAACCTGGTTAATTCTGTATTCTGTAAACAGTTGTAAGTGTGAGATCTGAGTCCTCAGTACTGCCACACAGTTGTTGGTTTGGGGTTCTTCTGTTTGCCTTTTTTGTTTGTTTGTCTGTTTGTGGGGGTTTGTGGGGTTGGTTGGGTTTAGGGTTTTGTTTGGTGTTTCTAAATCTGACTGAAATCTCTGGTGGAATCTTAATTGCTCCCAGTATGTCTAGACACTCTCAATCTATTCTTGATGCAGGCCAGGATGCCATTGGCCTTCTGGCCCACCTGGGCACACTGCTGGCTCATGTTCAGCTGCTATCAACCAGTCCCCCCAGGTCCCTTTCTGCCTGGCTGCTCTCCAGCCACTCTGTCCCCAGCCTGTAGCACTGCATGGGGTTGTTGTGGGCAAAGTGCAGCACCTGGCACTTGGACCTTTGGAATGCCATCATCCCTAACTTGAATGGAAAGAAAAAGTGGAGTTTGTGTGTTTAAACCCTGAGTGTGTTATATCACAGGCCTAGCCAAAACAATATCACAGAACCCCAGGTTGTTAGGGGTTGGAATGGGCCTCAGGAGATCCTCAAGTCCGACCCCCTGCCAGAGCAGGACCAGAGAATCCAGCACAGGTCACACAGGAACGCATCCAGATGGGGCCTGAAAGGCTCCAGAGAAGGAGACTCCACAACCTCTCTGGGCAGCCTGCTCCAGTGCTCTGGGACCCTCACAGTGAAGTTCTCCCTTGTGTTGAGGTGGAACCTCCTGTGCTGCAGGTTACATCCATTGCCCCTTGTCCTATCCCAGGGAGCAAGTGAGCAGAGCCTGTCCCCTCCCTCCTGCCCCCCAGCCCTCAGCTATTGATAAACATTTATTTAATCCCCTCTCAGTCTTCTCTTCTCCAGACTAACCAGTCCCAGGCCTCTCAGCCTCTCCTCCTGCTCCAGTCCCTCAATCATCCTGGTAGACCTCCCAGTGAATAATTAGCATCCCTCAATTAAATGGATGAGCCAGAGCAGCCTCCTGGGTCTGTATCAGATCAGATACCTCAAAGCAGATCTCTGCCTTGGGAGGCACACTGGGAGGTCAGCCCAAGCTGTGCTGTGAATAGCTTCATCACTGGCACTCTGAGTAAAACCAATTGATTGCTTCCTCCATCTCTGGTGGGTTCTCTCAGGGCACAGAGGGGGGCTGTGAACTGCAGGGTTTCACACCTGCTTGTGAAGAGTCTTGAGGCTGAGCTGAGCTTCTTGTGTTTTCTGCCCCTCTCTGTTTCACTGCCTTCTTGCTGCAGTCAGTTTCTAGGAGAGAACACAAAGTCAGCTTCTCTTTCATCCCCCCAGGTACCACCTTGCAGCCCTCACCTTCCTGTTTCCAAAGGCTGCAGCTGCCCCACCTGCTAGGTAGCTCTTCCTTTGGTGACAGCTGCTCTCTGCCTTGCTATGAACATAACAAGCTTGGCCAGCATGACCACTGCTTGATAAACCACTTGTCATGATCCCCAGTGTATTTTGTGTGTCCTTTATGACACTAAGCATGCAGCAGCAGCCACAAAATAATGCATCTGATTATTTATTCTGGAGAGTAATTTCTACTGACCAAGAGAGGGGCAATGACTAATACGTCCTGCCAGCTCCTGGCAGGCTGACCAGCCCAGCAAGATGACCAACCTGCCAAATCCTTTTCTTGGTTGCTATCCACCAAGCAGAAGTATCTTCCACAACCTCTTTTTGAGTGTTTTGTAAGTCCATCCATTTTCACTTTGAATATCTCCAGGGAAAGAGCCTCAACCACCTCCCTGGGCAACCTCTTCCAGGGTTCCACCACCCTCATAGTAAAGAACTTCTTCCTGATATCCAATCTCAATCTGCCCTTCTCTAGTTTGAAGCCATTGTCCCTTGTCCTGTCACTGCAGGGCTCTGTAAACAGACTCTCTCCATCCTTCTTGTAGCCCCCTTCAGGTCCTGGCAGGCTGCTATTAGGTCTCCCCAGAGCCTCCTCTTCTCCAGGCTCAACACCCCCAGCTCCCTCAGCCTGTCCTCCTAGCAGAGCTGCTCCAACTCCCTGAACATTTTGGTGGTCCTCCTCCGGACCCTCTCCATCAGACCCATGTCCTTCCTTGTTTGTGTGAAACCTTTACTGTGTACGACTTACAAATCATTATCACCTGGGCAGAATCCTTCAGGTAAGAGGTTTGCTTTAGCTGCTGTGAGAGGAAAATGATCTTAAAATTAAACCCACACCTTGACAAATGAAAAACAGAAGCACAGAAACATTCAGGTTGGAAAAGACCCTCAGGAGCACCAAGTCCAACCCACAACCCTACTCTACAAGGGTAATCCTTAAACCATAGCCCCAAGCACCACAGCCAAACCACCTTCAAACACAGCCAGCCTTGGGGACTCCACCACCTCCCTGGGCAGCACATTCCAATCCCTAACCACTCTTGACATCAAAAACTGATCCCTAATGCCCTATCTAAACCTACCCAGTGGCAGCTTGAGGCCATTCCCTCTTGTTCTGTCACTAATTACCTGTGGGAAGAGACCAGCAGCAGCCTCTCCACAACCTCCTTTCAGGGAGTTGCAGACAGCAATGAGGTCTCCCCTCAGCCTCCTCTGTTTCACACTAACCATCCCCAGCTCCTTCAGTCTCTCTCCATCAAATTTATTCTCCAGGCCCTTCATAGCTTTCTTGCCCTCCTCTGCCCTGGCTCTAGCACCTTCACAGCTCTCTGGCATTGAGGTGCCCAAAACTGGACGCTTGGGAGCGGAGCAAAGGGGATTTCACCTTTGTTGATTCTCATCAAGAGAGACAAGATTTAGTCTCTTAGAGGTGGGTGTTGGGGGAAAAATCTCACTGAGCCCAGAAGGGGAGTTGAGGCTCTGTGAATCACCACATGTGATGCTCCAGCACCTGTGCCTGAAGCTCAATTATGTGCTCTTCAGCCCTGCCACGCTTGTCTTTCCGCTTCCACTCTCTCCAGCCTGGCAGAGGTGGTGGTTGATAAAGGTCACACTTCAGATTAACATTTCAGATCCTCTGAAGTGGGTTGTTTCAAGATCACGTTGTCATCCTTGGTTTTTGACAGCAGGAAGAGAGGAAGGAGAGCAGGGCCACACGCCACGCAAAGCATTTCTAGGCACCACACAGAATCACAGAGTCAAACAGGTTGGAAGAGACCTCCAAGATCATCAAGTCCAACCCATCACCCAACCCTACCTGATCACCTAAACCATGGCACTAAGTGCCTCAGCCAGGCTGTTGTTAAACACCTCTAGGGATGGTGACTCCACCACCTCCCTGGGCAGCACATTCCAATGGCCACTCTGTCTGGGAAGAATTTCTTCCTAACATCCAGACTGAACCTCCCCTGGCACAGCCTGAGACTGTGTCCTCTTGTTCTGGTGCTGGCTGCCTGGCAGAAGAGACCAACCCCCACCTGGCTACAGCCTCCCTTCAGGGAGTTGTAGAGAGCAAGAAGGTCTCCCCTGAGCCTCCTCTTCTCCAGGCTAAGCAACCCCAGCTCCCTCAGCCTCTCCTCACAGGGCTGTGCTCCAGACCCCTCCCCAGCTTTCTTGCCCTTCTCTGGACACCTTCCAGCAGCTCAACATCTTTCCTAACCTGAGGAGCCCAGAACTGGACACAGGACTCAAGGTGTGGCCTGAGCAGTGCTGAGCACAGGGCAGAATGACCTCCCTGCTCCTGCTGGCCACACTCATCCTGATGCAGGCCAGGATGCCATTGGCCTTCTTGGCCACCTGGGCACACTGCTGGCTCATGTTCATGTTCAGCCCACTCTCAACCAGTCCTCCCAGGTCCCTTTCTGCCTGGCTGCTCTCCAACCACTCTGTCCCCAGCCTGTAGCACTGCATGTAAGGCAGGCACAAACCTGCTAACCAGTACCAAATCTCACAACCTCTTCATACAGTCAAGCTTTTTTGGTGTGTTTTCTGTGTTTCCAACTCCTGACTGACACAGTTCGCTAGGTTTAGAGCACTTTTCTCGTCCTTTACTTACTATCTGAGCACAGCAAAACACAAATGAGCTACTCCATTGTAACGTGAACTCAGCTTTCCCCATCTGTAAAGGAGCAAAGCAGAGTGCTGCAATTCCAGATTGAATAAATGCTGAAGCCACAATCAATTAGCAGAGAAAAATACATTTTGTTTGCAAGGTTGTGAATCATAATGGTTCCATAGAAAGAAGCACTGAGGGAATTTAAATACCACTGAGGCAGAATTCTATAGCTCATTAAACGTGAAGGACAGTAGATGAAGACTCCAAGTCCTCCTACAGAGATCAGGAAATTGTCCTAAGCTGGAAGAGAAAGACTTTGTCCAGGATTCAGATTGAACTGGCTGGAGGCTGAGCCCAGAGAGTGGTGGTGAATGGTGCCACAGCCAGCTGGCAGCCAGGCACCAGTGGTGTGCCCCAGGGATCAGTGCTGGGCCCTGTGCTCTTTAACATCTTCAGTGATGATCTGGAGGAGGGGATTGAGTCAGTCATCAGTAAGTTTGCAGAGGACAGCAAGCTGAGGGCAGGATTTGATCTGTTAGAGGGTAGGAGAGCTCTGCAGAGGGACCTTGCCAGGCTGGATGGGTGGACAGAGTCCAAGGGAATGAGATTGAACATATACAAGTGCCAGGGTCTGCACTTTGGCCACAACAACCCCATGCAGAGCTACAGGCTGGGGTCAGAGTGGCTGAGAGCAGCCAAACAGAGAGGGACCTGGGGGTGTTGGTTGATGGTAGGCTGAACATAAGCCAGCAGTGTGCCCAGGTGGCCAAGAAGGCCAATGGCATCCTGGCCTGCATCAGGAACAGTGTGGCCAGCAGGAGCAGGGAGGTCATTCTGCCCTGTGCTCAGCACTGGTCAGGCCACACCTTGAGTCCTGTGTCCAGTTCTGGGCCCCTCAGTTTAGGAAAGATGTTGAGATGCTGGAAGGTGTCCAGAGAAGGGCAACAAAGCTGGGGAGGGGTCTGGAGCACAGCCCTGTGAGGAGAGGCTGAGGGAGCTGGGGTTGCTTAGCCTGGAGAAGAGGAGGCTCAGGGGAGACCTTCTTGCTCTCTGCAACTCCCTGAAGAGAGGTTGTAGCCAGGTGGGGGTTGGTCTCTTCTCCCAGGCAGCCAGCACCAGAACAAGAGGACACAGTCTCAGGCTGCACCAGGGGAGGTTCAGGCTGGATGTTAGGAAGAAGTTCTTCCCAGCAAGAGAGATTGGCCTTTGGAATGTGCTGCCCAGGGAGGTGGTGGAGTCACCATCACTGGAAGTGTTTAAGAAAAGCCTGGATGTGTCACTTTTTGCCATGGTTTAGTTGATGAGATGGTGCTGGGTGATAGGTTGGACTGGATGATCTCTGAGGTCTTTTCCAACCTGGTTAATTCTATTCTATTCTATTCTATTCTATTCTATTCTATTCTATTCTATTCTATTCTATTCTATTCTATTCTATTCTATTCTACTCTACTCTACTCTACTCTACTCTACTCTACTCTGCTCTGTACTATTCTACTCTCTTCTACTGTATTCTATTCTATACTATTCTATACCCTAACTAACAGATTGCTGATGCAGTTCATAGAATTGTCAAGGTTGGAAGGGACCTCAGGGATCCTCGAGTTCCAACCCCTCTGCCATGGGCAGGAACACCTCACACTACAGCAGGTTGCTCACAGCCACCTCCAGCCTGGCCTTCATAACCTCCAGGCGTGAGGCTTCCACCACCTCCCTGGGCAGCCTGTGCCAGTGTCTCTCCGGTTACCATGCCCATTTACCACAGCAGAGCTGTCAGTGAAAGCCGACCAGGAGTTCATGTTTGCATGATGTGCTTGCAAGTTGTGATTCTGTCTCATTAGTTTTGTGCCCTCTCTGCTATTAACCTCTCCTGAGCACGGAGACAGCTGTGCCTGCAACATCTCAAGCACGCTTCCGCAGCGCCTCTTTGGCACTGCAGTCACTCCTGCGGGGAACAAAAGTTTCCTCCCTGATGGGCAAGCCTGCTGCCCATGTATAATTCTGATCATGGATTTCGAGGGGGGAAATAATAATGAGAAGAAAGGACTGGTTGTGTGTCAGCACTCTTTGGTTTTGATAGCTTCTGAGTCTTGAAGGGAAGCAACGCAAGCAGCAATAAATCAGTTGGGAGCGCTAAGGAGATCGTCGTGAGGCTCAACAAGAGCAAGTGCAGGGCTCTGGCCCTGGGCTGTAGCAATCCTCACTATCCATGCAGACTGGGGGAGGAGGGGATAGAAGGCAACCCTGAGGAAAAGGACTTGGGGGTGCTGGTGGTTGAGAAGCTGGACAGGAGCTGGCAGTGTGAGCTTGCAGCACAGAAGGCAAATCACAGCCTGGGCTGCCTTAAAAGATGCATTGCCAGCAGAGCCAGAGAGGTGATTCTGCCACTTTGCTCTGCTCTGCTGAGACCTCAGCTGGAGTACTGTGTGCAGCTCTGGAGTCCTCAATATAGGAAGGACATGGAGCTGATGGAGAGGGTCTAGAGGAGGGCCATGAAAGTGATCAGGAGGTTGGAGCAGCTCTGCTAGGAGGACAGGCTGAGGGAGCTGGGGGTGTTTAGCCTGGAGAAGAGGAGGCTCTGGGGAGACTTAATAGCAGCCTGCCAGGACCTGAGAGGGGCTAAAAGAAGGCTGCAGAGAGACTGTTTGCAAAGGCCTGCAGGGACAGGACGAGGGACAATGGCTTCAAGCTTGGACTTGATCTTTGAGGTCTCTTCCAACCTTGGTGATACTGTGAAACAGGAGAAGAGTGTTGCTTGGACTATGACCCTGTCACCTCTGGTATTGGCTGGGATTTGCCTCCTGGATTTTTCCTTTCCTTCTGTGAGACAGCTGTTCTCAGGTAATCATCTGGTTCCCCACCTACAGACAGCAGAGAGCAAAGAGATTCTCCAGGGGATGATTCTTCCCCTCCGAAGATAAGGATCTGACACAGGTGGGTGTTAGTCAAAGCAGAACATGTACTGCAAATCCATTTCTGCTCCTATTGTTCACTGCTTCAACAGACTCTCAGGAGGAGAGCTTCCTATCTGATTTGAGCTTGGAGAATAGAGTCCCCAGCCAATTGTAGTGCTGGAGGATGAGGTCTACTGGGTCTGAGCATTGCTTCCCACAGGCTCACAGGATGTCAGGGGTTGAAAGGGACCTCTGGAGATCCTCAAGTCCAAGGCCCCTGCCAGAGTAGGACCATAGAATCCAGCACAGGTCACACAGGAATGCATCCACATGGGTCTTGAAAGTCTCCAGAGAAGCAGACTCCACAACCTCTCTGGGCAGCCTGCTCCAGTGCTCTGGGACCGTCACAGTGTAGAAGTTCCTCCTGATGTTGAGCTGGAACCTCCTGTGCTGCAGTTTATATCCATTGCCCCTTATCCTATCCCAGGGAGCAACTGAGCAGAGCCTGTCCCTTCCTTCCTGACCCCCAGCCCCCAGATAATGATAGACATTTACTAAATCCCCTCTCAGCCTTCTCCTCTCCAAACTAAACAGCCCCAAGGCTCTCAGCCTCTCCTCACCAGGCAGTGCTGCAGTCCCTTCAGCATCCTGGTAGCCCTCTGTTGGACTCCTTCCAGCAGATCCCTGTCCCTCTTGAAATGGGGAGCCCAGAACTGGATGCAGTATTTCAGGTGAGGTCTCAGCAGGGCAGAGTAGAGAGGGAGGAGAACCTCCCTGGATCTGCTGGACACAGCACCCCAGGGCCCCATTGGCCCTCTTGGCCATGCTTCCATGTAGACCACATAAATGAAGGAGGTGCATGGAGGAGAGGAAGGCCCTTTGGGGCAGGCATGAGCAATGAAAAGTAACTTGGGAATGCAAGAGGGCCAGTGTGAGAGGCAGTGAGTGATGACAGAATTAGAGAGGGGGTGGGGTTTTTTTAGGAGCAGAAGGATGGTGCAGGAAGTCAAATAGAAAAGAGATTAAAACCCCCAAGAATCATGGGGAAATGAAAAAGACTAAACTAAAAGGCAAGGAAAGGGGGAAAGAAAAAGATAATGAAGGCAAATCCCATCAGAAATGGAGGGTAAATACAAGATGAAAGTTGTAAGGGGAGAAAAGATGCCTGCAAGCCAGGAGATTTGGAAGAAGTTAGTTGGGAATAAAAGGGCAAGCTGCTGCCAGCTCAGTCAAACAGATGCTGGTTTATTCCTTTCATTTCAGGATTAGTTCCTGACAGAGGCAGGTAAAATGGTTGGGCAGTTTGCCTGGTTGATATTCCTGGGGGCAGGCTGTTAGAAAGTGATTAATTCTACACTGCCTGATTTAGAAGTCAATAAACTCCATTTACCTGGGCTTGCTCTGTGAAAGCCATCAGTGGCTCCTAAGTACATGGCTGTCTAGGGATTTGTCAGCTGGGTTATAAGCCCCAGTTCTCCAGCCAGTATCACAGAACCACAGAGTGTTAGGGGCTGGAAGGGACCTCCAAGGCTCATCCAGTCCAACCCCCCTGCCAGAGCAGGGTCACCCAGAGCAGCTCACACAGAAACACACCCAGGTGGGGTTTGAATATCTCCACAGAGGGAGACTCCACAACCCCCCTGGGCAGCCTCTTCCAGTGTTCTGCCACTCTCACAGGGAAATAATTCTTCCTTCTGCTTCCATGGAACTTCCTATGCCTCAAATTCCACCATTGCCTCTTGTGCTGGCATTGTGCATCCCCCACCTGGCTCCTCCTGGTACTCAGCCTGCACATCTCTATCAACATGAATGAGGTAGTATGTGCCAGAAGTGTGAAGCAGCAGACAGCAACAGCATCAAATAGATTAGATTGGAATAGAATAGAATAGAATAGAATAGAATAGAATAGAATAGAACAGAACAGAACAGAACAGAACAGAACAGGTTGGAAGAGAAATGATACAAAAGACCTGAAGATAATCTTAGATTCACACAACTGTCAGGGTTGGAAGGGATCTGAAGGATCATCCAGGATCACCAACCCATGGGCTCCCATGGGCAAGGAGATCACAGTATCACAGTATAACTTAGGTTGGAAAGGACCTCGAGGACCATCGAGTCCAACCTATCAACACAGACCCCATGACTAGACCATGGCACCAAGTGCCACGTCCAATCCCCTCTTGAACACCTCCAGGGATGGTGACTCCACCACCTCCCTGGGCAGCCCATTCCAATGACGAACAACTCGCTCGGTGAAGAACTTCCTCCTCACCTCGAGTCTAAACCTCCCCTGGCGCAGCTTGAGATTGTGTCCTCTTGTTCTGGTGCTGGTTGCCTGGCAGAAGAGGCCAACCCCCACCTGGCTACAACCACCTTTCAGGTAGTTGTAGAGGGCAATGAAGTCACCCCTGAGCCTCCTCTTCTCCAGGCTAAGCAACCCCAGCTCCCTCAGCCTCTCCTCACAGGGCTGTGCTCAAGGCCTCTCCCCAGCCTTGTTGCCCTTCTCTGGACACCTTCAAGTGTCTCAATGTCCTTCTTAAACTGAGGGGCCCAGAACTGGACACAGGACTCAAGGTGTGGCCTAACCAGTGCAGAGTCCAGGGGCACAATGACTTCCCTGCTCCTGCTGGCCACACTAAACCATGGATCCAAGTGCCAAGGAACACCTCCAGGGATGGTGACTCCACCACCTCCCTGGGCAGCACCTTCCAGTGGCCAGCTGGGTCGAAATAGGTGCAGCTGAGCCTAGATAGAAATGTGTGCAACTGTTTGGTGACTAAACATCAACTGTAGAATTGAAAGCACCTTCCTGCACTTTGCAGAACCACAAACCATTGCAGTTAGGTCTGCACCTGCCAGCTTTATGCCTGTGGTCCATCCCTCAGGCATTACAAGGTATGGATCCAGAAGGCATCAGGCCTTATTTCATGTGACGATTACTCTGCCTTTAGGAATCACTAATATTAATCTGGACTTGCTGAGGGGAACCTCTTCATCAAACCCAGTCAGCAAAGTGGGAAAGCTTCCAATTAACATAACTTGTGCAATAAATTAATTCTTTGAACTTTCAGTAGTATCCTAATTACAGAACTTTTGATTTATACTTCGTTTCAGGGTTTCAGGTAGTGAAAGGGCTAGGGGCAATGGAAAAAAAAAACCCTAGAAGTGGGTAGATTGAGATTGGATGTTAGGAAGAAGTTGTTCCCCATGAGGGTGGTGAGAGCCTGGCACAGGCTGCCCAGGGAGGTGGTGGAAGCCTCCTGCCTGGAGGTGTTTGCAGCCAGGCTGGATGTGGCTGTAGTGTGAGGTGTCCCTGGACTTAGAGTATGCTGGTGAATAAGAAGCTCGACAGGAGCCAGCAGTGAGCACTTGCAGCCCAGAGAGCCAACCAGAGCCTGGGCTGCAGCAAGAGAAGCAGAGCCAGCAGGGCCAGGGAGGGGATTCTCCCCCTCTGCTCCACTCTGCTGAGACCACACCTGGAGCACTGTGTCCAGTTCTGGAGCCTCTATCACAGGAAGGATCTGGAGGTGCTGGAAGGTGTCCAGAGAAGGGCCATGAGGATGAGCAGAGGGCTGGAGCTGCTCTGCTATAAGGACAGACTGAGGGGGTGGGGCTGTTGAGTCTGGAGAAGAGAAGACTCCAAGGAGACCTAATTGTGGGCTTCCAGTATCTGAAGGGGGCTCCAAGAAAGCTGGGGAGGGACTTTTGAGGGTGTCAGGGAGTGATAGGACTGGAGGGAATGGAGCAAAACTAGAAATGAGTAGACTCAGATTGGATGTTAGGAAGAAGTTGTTGCCCATGAGGGTGGTGAGAGCCTGGCACAGGCTGCCCAGGGAGGTGGTGGAAGCCTCCTGCCTGGAGGTGTTTGCAGCCAGGCAGGATGTGGCTGTGAGCAACCTGCTGTGGTGTGAGGTGTCCCTGCCTGTGGCAGGGGGGTTGGAACTGGCTGAGCCTTGAGGCCCCTTCCAAGCCTGACAATTCAGTGATTCTCTGGCCTCCATGCAGTGCTATATGGCTTTAAATGTCAGTAAGGAACAACAGAGCACCTTGTAGAGCACAACTCAGTGTATTTGTAATCACCAGATTGTGTCAGCAAACAAAGGCAGATGCTCTCCTTTGAAAATGCTGCCTTTTGGCTTTAGCTCCTCGCGAAGCAATCCTAAATCTTCCTTGCTGGTGTAATGTGGAGCGGAGAGCCCTTGTGCAGTAATGCTGTGTAAAGAACGGCTCAAAAACCTCAGCACCAAGCACCCAGGTTAGATTCTTCACTTCCAGATTCAAGACAATGTACATCTCTGGGCTTCCTAAAATACTGTGGGCCTGGAATGGGGAAAACACAGCAGCTGCTTTCCACAGAATCATAGAATCAGGTTGGGAAAGACCTCAGAGATCATCAAGTCCAACCTAGTACCTGATACCTAACACCTCCTGACAACTAAACCATGGCTCCAAGTGCCACATCCAATCCCCTTTTGAACACCTCCAGGGATGGTGACTCCACCACCTCCCTGGGCAGCACATTCCAGTGTCAAGTCTCTCATTCTGGGGAGAACTTTCTCTTCCCTCCAGCCTAAACCTCCCCGGCACAGCTTGTGACTGTGGTCTATTCTATTCTATTCTATTCTATTCTATTCTATTCTATTCTATTCTATTCCTATTCCTATTCCTATTCCTATTCCTATTCCTATTCCTATTCCTATTCCTTTTCCTATTATATTCTCACCTCCAGCCTAAACCTTCCCTGGCACAGCTTGAGACTGTGTCCTCTTGTTCTGCTGCTGGGTGCCTGGGAGAAGAGACCAAGCCCCACCTGGCTACAACCTCCTTTCAGGGAGTTGGAGAGAGCAAGAAGGTCTCCCCTGAGCCTCCTCTTCTCCAGGCTAAGCAACCCCAGCTCCCTCAGCCTCTCCTCACAGGGCTGTGCTCCAGACCCCTCCCCACCTTTGTTGCCCTTCTCTGGACACCTTCCAGCAGCTCAACATCTTTCCTATACTGAAGGGCCCAGAACTGGACACAGGACTCAAGGTGTGGCCTAACCAGTGCTGAGTACAAGGCACAAGGACTTCCCTGCTCCTGCTGGCCACACTGTTCCTGCTGCAGGCCAGGATGCCATTTGCCTTCTGGCCACCTGGGCACCCTTCTGTTATTGTGCATTGCAACTGTGACAGATGGTGATGAACAATGTGAAATCAGTGTTTCCCAAAACCAATTTACAATTGAGGATCTTCACTGCCTGGTTTCACCAGCACTCCAGGAAAACCATGTACATTTATGCTTTAAGGGTGCAGTTGGTCTTTGAGAGATGCAATTCACCAGATTCTTCCTTTCAGTGTTGTGTGCTGGAGCTACTGACAGCTCTGTCACAGACTGGAGATCAGAGAATCACAGAATGTTAGAGGTTGGGAGGGACTGCCAGAGATCATCCAGTCCAACCCTCTACCAAAGCAGCAGCACCCAGGGGAGTCTGCACAGGAATGCATCCAGGTGGGGCTGGAAAGGCTACAGGGAAGGAGACTCCACAACCTCTCTGGGCAGCCTGCTCCAGGGCTCTGGCACCCTCACTGGAAAGAAGTTTTCCAAAAAGTTGAAAAGTTGAGTCCTGTGTCCAGTTCTGGGCTCCTCAGTTTAAGAAGGACATTGAGACACTTGAGCGTGTCCAGAGAAGGGCAACAAGGCTGGTGAGAGGCCTTGAACACAAGCCCTATGAGGAGAGGCTGAGGGAGCTGGGATTGTTTAGCCTGGAGAAGAGGAGGCTCAGGGGTGACCTTATTGCCCTCTACAACTACCTGAAGGGAGGTTGTAGCCAGGAGGGAGTTGGCCTCTTCTCCCAGGCAACCAGCACCAGAACAAGGGGACACAGTCTCAAGCTGTGCCAGGGGAGGTTCAGACTCGAGGTGAGGAGGAAGTTCTTCACCGAGCGAGTCATTCGGCATTGGAATGGGTTGCCCAGGGAGGTGGTTGAGTCATCGACCCTGGAGGCGTTCAAGGGGAGATTGGACGTGGCACTTGGTGCCATGGTCTAGTCATGGGGTCTGCGGTGTCAGGTTGGACTCGATGATCCTCGAGGTCCTTTCCAACCTAAGTGATACTGTGATACTGTGATACTGTTTCTCCTCATGCTGAGCTGAAACCTTCTCTGCTCAAGTTTGTCTCTATTGTTCCTTGGCTTCTTGCTGTGCAGCACCCAAAAGAGCTTGGCCCCCTCCCCTTCACCCTCAGCTCTTGAGAGACATTGATCAGATCCCTCTCAGCCTTCTCTTCTCCAGACTAAACAGCCCCAGGGCTCTCAGTCTCTCTTCCCAGGGGAGATGCTCAAGTCCCCTAAGCATCCTCCTGGTTCTCCCTTGGCCTCTCTCCAGCAGCTCTCTGTCCTGAGTGATGAGACTCTGGCACAGGTTGCCCACTCTGGCACAGGTTTCCCAGGGAAGTGGTGGAAGCCTCATCTCTGGGGGTTTTTATGGTCAGGCTGGATGTGGCTGTGAGCAACCTGCTGTAGTGTGAGGTGTGGAAAGATGGGCAGAGTCCAATGGGATGGCTTTCAACAAGTCCAAGTGCCGAGTGCTGCACTTTGGCTATGGCAATCCCATGCAGAGGTATAGGCTGGGGTCGGAGTGGCTGGAGAGCTCCCAGACAGAGAGGGACCTGGGTGTGCTGATCGACAGCCACCTGAATATGAGCCAGCAGTGTGCTCAGGTGGCCAGGAGGGCCAATAGCATTCTGGCCTGCATTAGGAATAGTGTGGCCAGCAGGAGCAGGGAGGTCATAGTGCCCCTGTACTCTGCTCTGGTTAGGCCGCACCTTGAGTACTGTGTCCAGTTCTGGGCTCCTCAGTTTAAGAAGGACATTGAGACACTTGAGCGTGTCCAGAGAAGGGCAACAAGGCTGGTGAGAGGCCTTGAACACAAGCCCTATGAGGAGAGGCTGAGGGAGCTGGGATTGTTTAGCCTGGAGAAGAGGAGGCTCAGGGGTGACCTTATTGCCCTCTACAACTACCTGAAGGGTGGTTGTAGCCAGGAGGGAGTTGGCCTCTTCTTCCAGGCAACCAGCACCAGAACAAGGGGACACAGTCTCAAGCTGCGCCAGGGGAGGTTCAGACTCGAGGTGAGGAGGAAGTTCTTCACCGAGCGAGTCATTCGGCATTGGAACGGGTTGCCCAGGGAGGTGGTTGAGTCATCGACCCTGGAGGCGTTCAAGGGGAGATTGGACGTGGCACTTGGTGCCATGGTCTAGTCATGGGGTCTGCGGTGTCAGGTTGGACTCGATGATCCTCGAGGTCCTTTCCAACCTAAGTGATACTGTGATACTGTGATACTGTGTCCCTGCCCATGGCAGGGGGTTGGAACTGGCTGAGCCTTGAGGTCCCTTCCAAGCCTGACAATTCCATGATTCTATGAAACTTGCTCTGCACCAGGATCCTAAAGCTCCTCAAACAGCTCCATCTATTTAACTCACCAAGGAGACAATTAAGAAGGAGTCAGTAGTTATTTGCACAGAGAGCTATTTGGTGGTAAAGAGCTCTTCTTATCTCTTAGGCAGTGAATAACAAAATAGCCTGGTTGTGAGCAGAGCCTTTTGAATGAATTCAGTTTGAAACCAAGGTTGAGGTTTGCAGGCAGAGAGCTGTTGCAACCATTCCAGGAGAAGCATGGTGAAATCATTTGATCTCTATCTCTCAGCTGTGTCTTTGAAGTGTAAGTGCTTTATCTAATCAAAGCTGAAGAGGGAATCGGTTGACTTACCTTCTGTAGCCTGTGTTATGTAAGACATTGGAGTGGGGACATTGTCTCTCCCTCCTGGACCTAAAGCCTACAAACCTAGAACTGGAAGATTCAAAGGGGATGGTTTTAATCATAGAATCAACCAGGTTGGAAAAGACCTCAGAGATCATCATGTCCAACTTATCACCTAATACCTAACACCTCCTGACAGCTAAACCACAGCTCCAAGTGCCACATCCAAGCCTTTTTGGAACACCTCCAGGGATGGTGACTCCACCACCTCCCTGGCCAGCACATCCCAATGGCCAACCTCTCTTGCTGGGAAGAACTATATCCTCACAACTCCCTGAAGGGAGGTTGTAGACAGGTGGGGGTTGGCCTCTTCTCCCAGGCAACCACCATCAGAATAAGAGGACACAGTTCTCAAGCTGTACCAGGGGAGGTTTGGGTTGGAGCTGAGGAAGAAATTCTTCACAGAGAGAGAGTGATTGTCCATTGGAATGTGCTGCCCAGGGAGGTGGTGGAGTTACCATCACTGGAGGTGTTTAGGAGGGGACTTGATGCTTGGTTGCATGGTTTAGTTGATTAGGTGGTGTTGGATGATGGGTTGGACACTATGATCTTGAAGGTCTCTTCCAACCTGGTCTGGTCTGGTCTGGTCTGGTCTGTTCTATTCTGTTCTATTCTATCCTATCCTATCCTATCCTATTCCTATTCCTATCCCTATTCCTATTCCTATTCCTATTCCTATTCCTATTCCTATTCCTATTCCTATTCCTATTCCTATTCCTATTCCTATTCCTATTCCTATTCCTATTCTATTCTCACCTCCAGCCTAAACCTCCCCTGGCACAGCTTGAGACTGTGTCCTCTTGTTCTGGTGCTGGTTGCCTGGCAGAAGAGACCAACCCCCACCTGGCTACAGCCTCCCTTCAGGGAGTTATAGAGAGCAAGAAGGTCTCCCCTGAGCCTCCTCTGCTCCAGGCTAAGCAACCCCAGCTCCCTCAGCCTCTCCTCACAGGGCTGTGCTCCAGACCCCTCCCCAGCCTCATTGCCCTTCTCTGGACACCTTCAAGTGTGTCCATGTCCTAATGAAGATCACAGGGCTGTCAAATAGTTGTGGCAGGATAAAGTGTCCTTCATGTAAGTGTCAGTGTAATTTATGCACCCTTAAAAGGCACTTCACTCTCCCTGAGCAATGTGAAGAGGCCTTGTTGTAGTGACAGTACATTCACTGCTGTTTGGGAACAGTCAAAGAGATGGTTTAGGCTCAAGCAATGGCAGCACCAGATCAGATTTGGCTGATATAGCTGAAGGCTGTGCAGCCATCCAACGAGTCTTGGACTGACACTGAGAGCTGGGCATAAAGGAACCTAATGAGGTTCAACAAGGACAAGAGCAGAGTCCTGCACCTGGGGAGCAAGACTAAACTGCAGCAGTGCAGGTTAGGAGGTGATCTGCTGGAGAGCAGCACCAAGGAGAAGGACCTGGGAGTGCTGGGGGGCAGCTAGTTCTGCATGGGACAGCAATGTGCCCTGGGGGCCAAGAAGGCCAATGGGGTCCTGGGCTGCATTCAGAGGAGTGTGTCCAGCAGAGCCAGGGAGGTTCTCCTTGCCCCTACTATGCCGTGGTGAGACCTCACCTGGAACATTGCATCCAGTTCTGGGCTCCTCAGTTCAGGAGGGACAGGGATCTGCTGGAGAGAGTCCAAGGGAGGGCTGTGAGGATGCTGAAGGGACTGCAGCACTGCCTGGGGAGGAGAGGCTGAGAGCCCTGGGGCTGTTTAGTTTGGAGAGGAGAAGGCTGAGAGGGGATTTAATAAATGCTTATAAATATCTGAGGGCTGGGGGTCAGGAGGGAGGGGACAGGGTATGCTCACTTGCTCCCTGGGATAGGGCAAGGAGCAGTGGATATGAGCTGCAGCACAGGAGGTTTCACCTCAAGATGAGGAGGAACTTCTTTACTGTAAGGATCCCAGAGCCCTGGAGCAGGCTGCCCAGAGAGGTTGTGGAGTCTCCTTCTCTGGAGACTTTCAAGGCCTGTCTGGATGTGTTCCTGTGTGACCTGAGCTGGGTTCTCTGGCCCTGCTCTGGCAGGGGGGGTTGGAGTCGATGATCTCCTTGGGTCCCTTCCAATCCCTGACATCCTGTGAGCCTGTGGTATCCACCTCAGACCTAGGCAGACAGAGACAATTTATCTCTGCTCTGACTCTATTGATTTCATCTGAGTGGTTATAGACCAGTTATGCAGCAAGTCCATTTATGCTACCTTGGCTCCTTTTCTTTTCCAGTGCAAGCTCAGAAACAGAAACCCGAGGAAAAAGGGGGGAAAAAACCAAACCCAAGCAGTTCCAAAATGAATCTTTCCAGTGGACTTTACAACTGCCTTGCCCCTCGTTTGTTTCTGCTGCTGGAAAGACAAATGGTGTGTTTTGACACAGGGGAAAATGGATTTTTGTCTGCAGCACTAGCTGTGAAGGATTGGAAGTTTAAATTAAGAGGCTAGCCTTTCTCATTGGATTAAGAAGAAACAGATACAGCTTAATGACTCCAGAAAGGAGTCAGTGTATTGTTTGGGGGAGAAAAGAATACCTATGGATCTGACTGATATTTTTGTCCCTTCCCCATGGATTGATTTTTAATAGTCAGATCTTGGAGGTGTTCTTCCACATGTTGCTTTCTTTGTCACTGTGAAAACAGCCACGTAGTGAATCCACTGCTCTGACCAGTAGGTTAGGGACTGCCCTGCTGGAGAGTAGCTCCATGGAGAAGGACCTTGGAGTGCTGGTGGGCAGCAAGTTCTGCATGGGACAGCAATGTGCCCTTGTGCCCAAGAGAGCCAATGGGATCCTGGGATGCATTCAGAGGAGTGTGACCTGTAGACCCAGGGAGGTTCTCCTCCCCCTCTGCTCTGCCCTGCTGAGAGCACAGCTGCAATCCTGGGTCCAGTTTGGGGCTCCCCAGTTCAAGAGAGACAGAGACCTGTTGGAGAGAGTCCAAGGGAGAGCCAGGAGGATGCTTAGGGGACTTGAGCATCTCCCCTGGGAAGAGAGACTGAGAGCCCTGGGGCTGTTTAGTCTGGAGAGGAGAAGGCTGAGAGGGATCTGATCAATGTCTCTCAGTAGCTGAGGGCTGGGGCTCAAGGGGAGGGGGCCAAGCTCTTTTGGGTGCTGCACAGCAAGAAGTCAAGGAGCAATGGAGACAAATTTGCCCAGAGAAGGTTTCAGCTCAACATGAGGAGAAACTTCTTTACATTGAGGGAGACAGAGCCCTGGAGCAGGCTGCCCAGAGAGGTTGTGGAGTCTCCTTCTCTGGAGCCTTTCCAAGCCCACCTGGATGCATTCCTGTGCAGACTGCCCTGGGTGCTGCTGCTCTGGCAGGGGGCTTGGACTGGCTGATCTCTGGAGGTCCCTTCCAGTCTTTACTGTACTGTGGTGCTGTGACCATTCTCAAAGGAAAGCAAAACTAAGCAGCAAACCCCACAGGCACATTAAGCCAATATGATAACTTTTTCTTTTGAAAGCACAGCAGAGTGCAAAAGTGTTCCTATTTGTAGGGATTTCTGGCAGGGCTTCTCTTTCCATTTTCTCTAAATACATCTGCTGGAATGCAATTTCCATGACTGCAAAGTGTCTGGGAATTAAATAAAAGAGAATGCTGCATTTAACACAGAAGTGATGTTCTTAGGTATTAACTCTGCCTTGTGATCCTGCTTTCTCTGTCTCGGTGTCAGCATCAGAGCTGGGGAGGGACTTTTGAGGGTGTCAGGGAGTGATAGGACTGGGGGGGATAGAGCTAAACTAGAAGTGGGTAGATTCAGATTGGCTGTGAGGAAGAAGTTGTTTCCCATGAGGGTGGTGAGAGCCTGGCACAGGTTGCCCAGGGAGGTGGTGGAAGCCTCCTGCCTGGAGGTGTTTGCAGCCAGGCTGGATGTGGCTGTGAGCAACCTGCTGTGGTGTGAGGTGTCCCTGCCCATGGCAGGGACTGGCTGATCCTTGAGGTCCCTTCCAACCCTGACAATTCTATGATTCTATGATCTTCAACATTATTCCAGCATGCAGTGTGTTGTTTGGCCATTACCTGAATGCATCACTCAAGGTTATGATGTTTCTGTGGTATAAGATAACACAAATCTCTGCCAAGTGACCAAAAAAACCCCAATAATCACAGAGTCACAGGATGTTAAGGGTTGGAAGGGACCTTGAAAGCTCATCCAGTCCAACCCCCCTGCCAGAGCAGGATCACCTAGAGCAGATCACATAGGAAAGCATCCAGGTGGGTTTTGAATGTCTCCAGAGAAGGAGACTCCACAACTGGACACCAACACAGCTGGGGAGGGGTCTGGAGCACAGCCCTGTGAGGAGAGGCTGAGGGAGCTGGGGTTGCTTAGCCTGGAGAAGAGGAGGCTCAGGGAGACCTTATTGCTGTAGGGAGGTTGTAGCCAGGTGGGGGTTGGTCTCTTCTGCCAGGCAACCAGCACCAGAACAAGAGGACACAGTCTCAAGCTGTGGCAGGGGAGGTTGAGGCTGGATGTGAGGAAGAAATTCTTCCCAGCCAGAGAGATTTGCCATTGGAATGTGCTGGCCAGGGAGGTGGTGGAGTCACCATCCCTGGAGGTGTTTAAAAAGAGTCTGAATAAGACACTTGGTGCCATGGTTTAGTTGATCAGATGGTGTTGGCTGATAGGTTGGACTGGATGATCTCTGAGGTCTTTTCCAACCTGGTTAATTCCATTCCATTCCATTCCATTCCATTCCATTCCATTCCATTCCATTCCATTCCATTCCATTCCATTCCATTCCATTCCATTCCATTCTTCCACACTTTATTCCTTTCTCCCTCTGATTTTGTGTGCCATGGTTTAGTTGATTAGATGCTGTTGGGTGATAGGTTGGACTGGATGATCTCGGAGGTCTTTTCCAACCTGGTTGATTCTGCCTTCTGTCACCTCCCTGGGCAGCCTGTTTCAGGGCTTTGTCACTCTCACAGTGAAAATGTTTTTCCTCATCTTCACATGGAATGTGTTCAGTGTCCACTGAACACATGTTCAGTGTCCTTTGAAACTCCTGTGAGATCAAGATCAAAACCTGGGGGGGACATAATGGCATAAAACTACCTTAAAGGCCTTTTTGAATCTCATTTTGCATGCAGGCCTGGCTTCCAAGAAGGATGCTGGCTGGCTGGTGGTGCCTGCCACTCTTTTGCAATGACAGCCACTGAGAGGCTGATCTTAGGCCTACCTCTCTGTGCTTTTGAATGTGCATTTTAAATAGTCAGAGAAGCTAAGTAATTTATCATCCTTCTGCTGATCCCCCCCCTCCCTCCAAGTATCCTCTGTGCAGGCAGTTAGTGAAACTCCGAAAGGCTTCAACGTAAATAACTGAGGATAAGTACCAAAGGTTTATCCAGTGGAGCACATTTAAGGAGTCAATAAAGCCCATTAGCTCTTTTAATTAAAAATAGACAATGGATGGTTGTCAAGTAAAAAGAAGGAAGTGCAACAGCTTCACTCATCTCTCCAGAATGGCCCTGCCAGAGCCTATGGTCCCTGCACGATATGAGCATTTGAAAGCCCTTTGATTGCCTTTGCTACCAAAGCAATGAAGCCAGGAGGCACCAATCAATGCCTGTGTGTCTTCAGGAGATAATCACAGTGGCTAAATTTGCTGATTTGCTTGCTTTCAGGACTGGATCATCTTTGGGTTTCGTTAGGCTGCTATTGATCTTCCCTCCCCCCAGCAGTTTATCAGCTGCTTAGCCTGCTGCCAGGGCAGCGCTGCCAGGGTGGACACGGGCAATTAGGCAGGCGAGGTGGTGAGAGGCAGGAGGATTTACACCCTAGCACTTCTTATACTCGGTGGTATTGATGAGCTGCATGTGCCTTACAGCAGAGTTATTGAGTATTTAGGGGATTCCCAAGTGAGAAGGAAGTTAAACCTCTGAAATGTAGAAGAATCTTCTAAAGATTGAGAAGCATTCAATAGAGAGAAACCACCAAGACCGAGTCAGAGAATCAAGCAGGTTGGAAAAGACCTCAGAGATCATCAAGTCCAACCTATGACCTAATACCTGACACCTCCTGACAACTAAAGCATGGCTCCAAGTGCCACATCCAAGCCTTTTTTGAACACCTCCAGACACGGTGACTCCACCACCTCCCTGGGCAGCACATCCCAGTGGCCAATCTCTCCTGCTGAGAAGAACGTTCTCCTCACCTCCAGCCTCAACTTTCCCTGGCACAGCTGCAGACTATGTCCTCTTGTTCTGGTGCTTGTTGCCTGGAAGAAGAGACCAACTCCCACCGGGCTACAATCTCCCTTCAGGGAGTTGGAGAGAGCAAGAAGGTCACCCCTGAGCCTCCTCTTCTGCAGGCTAAGCAACCCCAGCTCCCTCAGCCTCTCCTCACAGGGCTGTGTTCCAAGCTCCTCACCAACTTCGTTGCCCTTCTCTGGACACCTTCCAGCATCTCAACATCCTTCCTAACCTGAGGAGCCCAGAACTGGACACAGGACTCAAGGTGTGGCCTAACCAGTGCTGAGCACAGGGCAGAATGACCTCCCTGCTCCTGCTGGCCACACTGTTCCTGATGCAGGCCAGGATGCCATTGGCCCTCTTGGCCACCTGGGCACACTGCAGGCTCATGTTCAGCTGCTGTCCACTAGTCCCCCCAGGTCCCTCTCTACCTGGCTGCTCTCAGCCACTCTGACCCCAGCATGGAGCACTGCATGGGGTTGGTGTGGCCAAAGTGTAGAAGTGCAGCAGAATGTGCTGCCCAGGGAGGTGAAGGGGGGGGGGGGGGTTCGGTGTCCCAGGAGGTGTTTAGGAAGAGCCTGGCTGAGGCACTTGGTGCCATGGTTTAGTTGATGAGATGGTGTTGGGTGATAGGTTAGACTTGATGCTCTTGGAGGTCTCTTCCAACCTGACTGATTCTGTGATTATTAACTCAGTGCCACTTGAAAGAGGTTGTTTCTTTTTCCCCTTTAGGAGATAAATACGTGTTTCTCCATCCCTGACCTAGAAACCTCTGCAGTGTGCTGCCTCCTTTCATTACAGAGGCATTTGTATGAACACTTTGCATCTTGCCTAACCTTCCCCAAAGAAAGGCGAGCCCTCACATCTTGTTATCCCTTCATTAAGATGTTCAAAGTGTTGGCAGGGTTCATTAATGCCCTTTCCATACTTCTCAGAGGATTTTGTGATGTAAATAGGAAGTTTCATAAGCATGGACAGGCATCACCTACCTCTCTCAAAACTCCTCCAACTGAGTTACAGTTCCAGCTCAGGCAACTTTCTACCTCCTGCAGCATCACCACTTTACATTGGACTAGGGGGAATGGATCCAAGCTAGAGGAGGGGAGATATAGGTTAGATGTTAGGAAGAAGTTCTTCCCCATGAGGGTGGTGAGACACTGGAACAGGTTGCCCAAAGAGGTAGTAGGAGCCTCATCCCTGGAAGCTTTTAAGGCCAGGCTGGATGTGGCTCTGGGAAACTCAGCTTTTGGGAGGCCACACCTTGAGTATTGTGTCCAGGTTTGGGCAGCTCAATACAAGAGAGGTGTAGAGCTGCTGGAGCCAGAGCAGAGGAGGACAAGGAAGCTGTGAAGGACCTGGAGAATAAATCTGATAGAGAGCAACTGAAGGAGCTGGGGATGGTTAGTGTGAAAGAGAGGAGGCTGAGGGGAGACCTCATTGCTGTCTACAACTATCTGAAGGGAGGTTGTAGCCAGGTGTGGGTTGGTCTCTTCTGCCAGGCAACCAGCACCAGAACAAGAGGACACAGTCTCAAGCTGTGCCAGGGGAAGTTTAGGCTTTCTTAGAAAGCAGAAGAGAAGGCTCCAAGGAAACCTAATTGTGGCCTTGCAGTATCTGAAGGGGGCTACAAGAAAGCTGGGGAGGGACTTTTGAGGGTGTCAGGGAGTGTTAGGGCTGGGGGGATGGAACAAAGCTGGAAATGGTTAGATTCAGATTGGATGTTAGGAAGAAGTTGTTCCCCATGAGGGTGGTGAGAGCCTGGCACAGGTTGCCCAGGGAGGTGGTGGAAGCCTCACCCCTGGAGGTTTTTACAGCCAGGCTGGATGTGGCTGTGAGCAACCTGCTGTAGTGTGAGGTGTCCCTGCCCATGGCAGGGGGGTTGGAACTGGCTGAGCCTTGAGGTCCCTTCCAGCCCTGACAATTCTGTGATTCTAAGTTTCCATCCACACAGTTGCTCTTGGGACCACTTCTTTTAAGGCACTTTGGTGCAGTTTTCCAGAGAAATAAGGATCAAACCCAATGGAAGTTTAGTCCCTTACAGACCACCTCCCTGAAGAAGCTGAACTGCTGATGAGAAATTCACAAGCTCCTGTTTTATCATCTCTTCCTTCCACCTCATGGTCAGCAAAACTACTCCTCAGAAATTCCATTAGGTTTTATAATTGCTATTTATTGGCTCCTCAGGATCTTTTACTTCCAGCCTCTTCCATCTCTTGAGTAATTGGTCTTCAAAATGCCTCTTTTTTTGGATTATGTATTGCTCCAATCCATCACCAGAGAGCTGAATTAGTGCAATACATCATAAAGGGGTTGCTGTTCTATCACTCACTAAAGTAACTCTCTGACAGCAGCATCCAGGGACAGCTCCAGCTTTATGCCTAGGATTTGGCTTCAGACTTCAAGTATTTAAGGGTTGGGTTTGTTTTATTAAGGGTTTAATCAATAAAAAGTCATAGTGAAAGCAAAAGACCTTGGGTGGAAGAAGCCATTCTCAGTCCAGGAACAAACGTGGACTGCTTGCAGCAGGACCAAAGGAGGGCCACAGAAGTGAAGGCTGAAAGATTTCTGCTGCAAGGAAGGGCTGAGAGTGCTGGGGATGTTCAGAGAGAAGAGAAGGTTCCAGGGTGACCTGATGGAATGCAGCCTTTCAGGACTTCAGGGGGCTGAATATCACAGTTAAGGCTAGAGTTATCACAGAAGCACAGAATGCCAGGGGCTGGAAGGGACCTCAAAAGCTCATCCAGTCCAAGCCTCCTGCCACAGCAGGATCACCTAGAGCAGATCACATAGGAACACAGCCAGGTGGGTTTTGAGTCCAGAGAGGGAGACTCCACAACCCCCCTGGGCAGCCTGTTGCAGTCTTCTGTCACACTCACGGGGAAAAAGTCTTTCCTCATGTTTCCATGGAACTTCCTCTGCCACCCTCATGGGGAAAAACTTGTTCCTTACAGCCAACCTAAATCTGCTCTCCTCTAGTTTGAAGGCATTGCCTCTGCTCCTGCCACTGCAGGCCTTCGTAAATACTCTCTCTCCATCCTTCTTGTATCCACCTTAAGATACTGGAAGGTTACTCCTTGGACCCTCCTCTTCTCCAGGCTGCACAACCCCAACTCTCTCAGTCTGTCCTCACAGCAGAGCAGCTCCAGCCCTCTGCTCATCCTCCTGGCCCTTCTCTGGACACCTTCCAGCACCTCCAGATCCTTCCAGTAACAGAGGCTCCAGAACTGGAGACAGAGCTCCAGCTGTGGTCTCAGCAGAGTGGAGCAGAGGGGCAGAATCCCCTCCCTTGCCCTGCTGGCCACACTTCTCTTGCTGCAGCCCAGGCTCTGCTTGGCTCTCTGGGCTGCAAGTGCTCACTGCTGGCTCCTCTTGAGCTTCTCCTCCCCCAGCACCCCCAGGTCCTTTTCTTCAGGGCTTCTCTCAAGCCAGTCTCTGCTCAGCTTATATCAGTGCTTGGGATTGTCCTCGACCCAGCTGCAGGACCTTGCCCTTGGTCTTGTTGAACCTCATGAGGTTGTCATGGGCTCACCTCTCCAGCCTGTCAAGGTGCCTCTGGATGGATCCCTTCCCTCCAGCCTGTCAGCTCACCACACAGCTTGGTGTCATTGGTGAACTTGCTGAGGGTGCACTCAGTGCCTCTGTCCATGTCACCAACAAAGATGTTGAACAGGACTGGTCCTAGGACTGATCCCTGAGGGACTCCACTTGGCACTGGCCTCCACTTGGCCATGGACCCATGAACAGCCTCTCTCTGGGTGCAGCCATCAAGCCAGTTCTTTATGCACTGAATTGTCCATCCATCAAACCTATCCTGCACCAGCTTGGAGACCAGGATGTGGTGTGGGACAGTGTCAGAGGCTTTGCTCACAGTGCTGCAGGAAATGAGGGCTTGAGGATTGCCAAGGGCAACAGACTTGTCCATGCCAAGGTGCTCCAAGTGACTCTTTCATATGTGACTGTTGTCTGTTAACATTTTACTGTTATATATTGTCCTGGGGTCTCCTGTGGTAGATAGAAAGCAACAAAGCTCTAATTAGGCCCCAGGTTTAAACTGTACCATAAATTCCCTTTAAACCCACTATTTATTATTCTCCTCCTGAAGCAGCTGCAGATAACAGGCAAGATAAGGATTTAACTAATTAATTCCAAAGGTAAACAGTATGAATAGGATGTGAAGGTTCCAGTGAGACTCTGGATTAATTCTTTTCAGGGGGGAAAGTACCTAAATAACTTGTGGCAAGTTATTAAGTCTTCCTGTCCCTTGTGGGATCGTTTGCATAAAGCATGGAGTTCATTAAAGGGTTTGCATAAATATAGATCATCCGTGGAAAGTAATTAATCCTGTTACCTGTTTGGCAGCCTGGGTGTTCTAGCTTAATAAAAATGCCTTCTAAATATTCATGGTGGAGGGGGAAAAAAAATATGGGAAAAGGGAAATTTCTGATTTTGCTTCTCTATTTTACTGTAGCTGAGCTTTTTTTCTTCTTCTCCTCCTCTTCTCCTTCTCTTCCCCTTCCCCTTCTCTTCACCTTCTCTTCCCCTCCTTTTCTCTTCTTCTCTTCCCCTTCTCTTCCCCTTCTCTTCCCCTTCTCCTTCTCTTCTCCTTATCTTCTCCTTCTCTTCCCCTTCTCTTCCCCTTCTCTTCTCCTTCTCTTCTCCTTCTCTTCCCCTTCTCTTCTCCTTCTCTTCTCCTTCTCTTCCCCTTCTCTTCTCCTTCTCTTCCCCTTCTCTTCTCCTTCTCTTCTCCTTCTCTTCCCCTTCTCTTCTCCTTCTCTTCTTATCTTCTTCTCTTCCCCTTCTCTTCTCCTTCTCTTCCCCTTCTCCTCCCCTTCTCCTCTTCTCCTTCTCTTCCCCTTCTCTTCCCCTTCTCTTCTCCTTCTCTCCTCCTTCTCCTTCTCTTCTTCTCTTTCCCTTCTCTTCCCCTTCTCTTCTCTTTCTCTTCTTCTCTTCTCCTTCTCTTCCCCTTCTTTTCTCTTCTTCTCTTCCCCTTCTCTTCTCCTTCTCTTCTTCTCTTCTCCTTCTCTTCTCCTCTTTCTCTTCTCTTTCTCCTTTTCTTCTTGTCTCCTCCTTCTCTTCTTCTCTTCTCCTTCTCTTCTTCTCTTCTCTTCTCTTCTTCTCTTCTTCTCTTCTCCTCTTCTTCTCTTCTCCTTCTCTTCTCCTCTTCTCCTTCTCTTCTCCTTCTCCTTTTCTTCTTTTCTCCTCCTTCTCTTCTTCTTTTCTTCTTCTTCTCTTCTCCTTCTTTTTCACCTTCTCCTTTTCTTCTTTTTTTCCTCCTCCTCTTCCTCTTCTTCCCCTTCTTCCTCTCCTTCATCTTCTTCCTCTCCCTCTTTTTCTTCTTCATTATAAGGAGGAAGTTCTTCACCCTGAGAGTGGTGAAGCCCTGGAATGGGTTGTCCAGGGAGGTGGTTGGGGCCCCGTCCCTGGAGGTGTTTAAGGCCAGGCTGGCTGAGGCTCTGGCCAGGCTGATCTAGTGTGGGGTGTCCCTGCCCATGGCAGGGGGGTTGAAACTAGATGATCCTTGTGGTCCCTTCCAACCCTGACTGATACTGTGATACTATGATAAGTAAGAAACTGTGTGTCGGGGCACTATTAAGGCATCAAAAGCAGACATCAGTGATAACTTGTAACTGCACCAGTCCAGGTTGGGAGGTGACCTGCTGGAGAGCAGCACCAAGGAGAAGGACCTGGGAGTGCTGGTGGACAGCAAGTTCTGCATGGGACAGCAATGTGCCCTGGGGGCCAAGAAGGCCAATGGGGTCCTGGGCTGCATTCAGAGGAGTGAGTCCAGCACATCCAGGGAGGTTCTCCTCCCCCTCTACCCTGCCCTGGTGAGACCTCATCATGAATATTGTGTTCATCTGGGGACTCCCCAGTTCAAGAGGGACAGGGATCTGCTGGAGAGAGTCCAATAGAGAGCTACCAGGATGATGAAAGGACAGCAGCACTGCCTGGTGAGAAGAGGCTGAGACCACTGGGGCTGTTTAGTCCAGAGAGGGGAAGACTGAGAGGGGACTTGATGTCTATCAGTATCTGAGGGCTGGGTGTCAGGAAGGAAGGGACAACCTCTGCTCACTTGTGCCCTGCAACAGGACAAGGAGCAGTGGATGTAAACTACAGCAGAGGAGGTTCCACCTCAACACCAGGAGGAACTTCTGCACTGTGAGGGTCACAGACAGAACAGGCTGCCCAGGAAGGTTGTGGAGCCTCCTTCTCTGGAGACTTTCAAGCCCCATCTGGATGTGTTCCTGTGTGACCTGTGCTGGATTCTCTGGTCCTGCTCTGGTAGGGGAGTTGGACACAAAGATTACCAGAGGTCCCTTCCAGCCCCTAAAGTTCTGTGGTCCTGTGATTGGGTAATTGTAATCCATTGAACTCTGTGAGAGATTTGCCATTGATTTCAGGGAAAGCAGGGTCCAGTCCACTGAGTTTGAAGATAAGAGCCATAAAGAATCCATTAAATAACAAAGGAGAGGATGAACAACCTGCACACTAAGTTCCTTTCATTTATCATTGGGCTAATATTGAAAATGATCTCAAGTGCAAGCAGTGCTCAGGAAACAAAGCATTGTGCAGCTTGTCTGCAGAAAAATGAAAGCCATGTTGTTAAATCATTAACCCAGGTGAACCTGGATGAGGGATAGTTTACACCAGTAATTGCAGGACAACTTCAAGTAGGAGGTAATTGGGTTTGTTTTTTTCAGGCTTGCCAGCAGTTTTGCATAAGTAAAAGACATGCTCTGGACCTGTGCAATGAATGTTTGCAAAGAGAACAAACCAACAAAGGAGTTGGGATAAAGATTAGCCACATAGATCTTTGTAGGCTTCCCTGAGAAAATCCTTCATTTGTCCGAGCATCATGCAGCACTACAGGCTGGGGAGCAGGCAGGCAGAAAGGGACCTGGGGGGGACTGGTTGAGAGTGGGCTGAACATGAGCCTGCAGTGTGCCCAGGTGGCCAAGAAGGCCAATGGCATCCTGGCCTGCATCAGGAAGAGTGTGGCCAGGAGGAGAAGGGAAGTCATTCTGCACTGGACTCAGCACTGGTTAGGCCACACCTGGAGTCCTGTGTCCAGTTCTGGGCTCCTCAGGTTAGGAAAGATGTTGAGCTGCTGGAAGGTCTCCAGAGAAGGGCAACAAAGCTGGGGAGGGGTCTGGAGCACAGCCCTGTGAGGAGAGGCTGAGGGAGCTGGGGTTGCTTAGCCTGGAGAAGAGGAGGCTCAGGGGAGACCTTCTTGCTGTCTGTAATTCCCTGAAGGGAGGTTGTAGCCAGGTGGGGGTTGGTCTCTTCTCCCAGGCAAGCAGCACCAGAACAAGAGGACACAGTCTCAAGCTGTGCCAGGGGAAGTTCAGGCTGGGTGTTAGGAAGAAATTCTTCCCAGCAAGAGAGATTGGCCACTGGAATGTGCTGCCCAGGGAGGTGGTGGAGCCACCATCCCTGGAGGTGTTTAGGAAGAGCCTGGCTGAGGCACTTGGTGCCATGGTTTAGTTGATCAGATGGTGTTGGGTGATAGGTTGGACTGGATGATCTCTGAGGTCTTTTCCAACCTGGTTAATTCTCTTCTCTTCTCTTCTCTTCTCTTCTCTTCTCTTCTCTTCTCTTCTCTTCTCTTCTCTTCTCTTCTCTTCTCTTCTCTTCTCTTCTCTTCTCTTCTCTTCTCTTCTCTTCTCTTCTCTTCTCTTCTCTTCTCTTCTCTTCTCTTCTCTTCTCTTCTCTTCTCTTCTCTTCTCTTCTCTTCTCTTCTCTTCTCTTCTCTTCTCTTCTCTTCTCTTCTCTTCTCTTCTCTTCTTATTCTATTCTATTCTTCTTGTGGCCTTCCAGTATCTGAAGAGGGCTACAAGAAAGCTGAGGAGGGACTTTTTAGGGTGTCAGGGAGTGATAGGACTACAAGGGATGGAATCAAGCTAGAGGAAGGGAGATTCATATAAGATGTTAGGAAGAAGTTGTTCCCCATGAGGGTGGTGAGAGCCTGGCACAGGTTGCCCAGGGAGGCTGTGGAAGCCTCATGCCTGGAGGTTTTTAAGGCCTCTCAAAGGTCTTTTCCAACCTGGTTAATCCTGTATCCTGGTCTATTGGAAGGTGTCCCTGGCCAAGGTGGGGGGGATTGAACTAGGTGATCTTTAAGGTCTTTTCCAACTCAAACCTTCCCATGATTCTATGAGATTTGTACCCTGTGTTTAACTGCCTACCATTCTGAATGCAATCAGAGTGTGCCTGTGGTTTCCTCAGGGCAGAACATCTGAGGCTGCACCATCTCAAAGCCCTGTGGGCAACAACTTTGCTTAGTGTCTTCCAATATTCTTGTCAGCAGTAATTCAGTTTCTGACTGTTTAGACACATCCTTGCCAAGGATTAGTTCCCATTGGTGTCCTTTAATTACTTTATGAAATGGGCACAAAAGTTGCATGGCTGAGAAGTGTTCCATGTGGGAAAGAAAACATCAAAGGCAAGAAAGAGCTCCACATCCCTTTGATGTCACTCAGCTTCAGGTAAAGAGCATTATAGCTTGCAGGAGTGCTAATTAAAACCAAGTTACTTGATTTACTTGACATGCCTTTCAAATAGCTTGTAGAACTTGGCATCTCTGACAAGAGGAAGATCCTGAGTCTGTGAACATGTGTGCTTTGCAAGGCTTCCTCCTTTTCTTTCAAGACTCAAATAGAATCTCCTTTGAATGCAAGAACCAAGAGATGGAGCTCTGTGTACTAATCTTAAGAGGGTGATGATTCACACTAGGGAAGAGCCTCTTCTTTTCCTGCCATCTTTGGGAGGAGATCAGTGAAGGAGACCAGGCTGCCCAGTGGGGTTGTGGAGTCTCCCTCTCTGGAGATATTCCTGTTCCTGTGTGATCTGCTCTAGCTGATCCTGCTCTGGCAGGGGGGTTGGGCTGGATGTGCTTTCGAGGTCCCTTCCAGCCTGTAACATTATGTGATTCCTCCCTTTCTCCTTCCTGGAGCCTCTGTTACAGGAAAGATCTGGAGGTGCTGGAAGGTGTCCAGAGAAGGGCCACGAAGATGAGCAGAGGGCTGGAGCTGCTCTGCTGTGAGGACAGACTGAGGGAGTTGGGGCTGTTCAGTCTGGAGAGGAGAAGGCTCTGAGGAGACCTAATTGTGGCCTTCCAGTATCTGAAGGGGGCTCCAAGAAAGCTGGGGAGGGACTTTTGAGGGTGTCAGGGAGTGACAGGACTGGGGGGAATGGAGCAAAAGTAGAGATGGGTAGATTGAGATTGGATGTCATGAAGAAGTTGTTCCCCATGAGGGTGGTGAGAGCCTGGCACAGGCTGCCCAGGGAGGTGGTGGAAGCCTCCTGCCTGGAGGTGTTTGCAGCCAGGCTGGATGTGGCTGTGAGCAACCTGCTGTAGTATGAGGTGTCCCTGCCCATGGCAGGGGGGTTGGAACTGGATGCTCCTTGGGAGCCCTTCCAACCTTGGCAATTCTATGGCTCTGTGAAGTGTGATGGTGAGGCTATTTTCCTCACTTTTTTTTCTAACAAACCTAGGACAAACCTTTGGTTTACTGGCATCACCTCCTCAGAGAACCAGAAATAGCTGAGGGCTGGGGGTCAGGAGGGAGGGGACAGGCTCTGCTCACTTGCTCCCTGGGATAGGACAAGGGGCAATGGATGGAAGCTGCAGCACAGGATGAAGAACCTCTTTACTGTAAGGGTCCCAGAGCACTGGAGCAGGCTGCCGAGAGATGTTGTGGAGTCTCCTTCTCTGGGGTGTTTCAAGTCTTGTCTGGATGCATTCCTGTGTGACCTGAGCTAGATTGCATGGTCCTGCTGTGGCAGGGGGGTTGGATTCAATGATCTCTTTGGGTCCCTCCCAACCCCTGACATCCTGTAGTCCTCTGAATGTCACTAGCAGTTCTGCCTCATTGCTCTTTCCCTGAGAGACAGCAGTCTCAAATACACCACACACATTCACTAATAGAATAAACCAGGTTGGAAGAGACCTTCAAGATCATCGTGTCCAACCCCTCAATCAATCCAACCCACTTAAACAACTAACCCATGGCACCAAGCACCCCATCAAGTCTCCTCCTGAACACCTCCAGTGATGGTGACTCCACCACCTCCCCAGGCAGCCCATTCCAATGGGCAATCACTCTCTCTGTGTAGAACTTCTTCCTAACATCCAACCTAAACCTCCCCTGGTGCAGCCTGAGACTGTGTCCTCTTGTTCTGGTGCTGGCTGCCTGGGAGAAGAGACCAACCTCTGCCTGTCTACAACCTCCCTTCAGGTAGCTGTAGAGAGCAAGAAGGTCTCCCCTGAGTCTCCTCTCCTCCAGGCTAAGCAACCCCAGCTCCCTCAGCCTCTCCTCACAGGGCTGTGTTCCAAACCCCTCCCCAGCTTTGTTGCCCTTCTCTGGACTCGTTCCAGCAAGTCAACCTCCTTCCTAAACTGAGGGGCCCAGAACTGGACACAGGACTCGAGGTGTGGCCTAACCAGTGCAGTGTACAGGGGCAGAATGACCTCCCTGCTCCTGCTGGCCACACTCTTCCTGATGCAGGCCAGGATGCCATTGGCCCTCCTGGCCACCTGGGCACACTGCAGGCTCATGTTCAGCCTACCATTGACCAGCACCCCCAGGTCCCTCTCTGCCTGGCTGCTCTCAGCCACTCTGCCCCCAGCCTGTGGCACTGCCTGGGGTTGCTGTGGCCAATGAGCAGAACCTGGCACTTGGATGAAATCCTCTTATGGAGGTATTTTTTTTCTCTCTTAATGGACCTTGCTGCTCTCCACTCTCTATGAAGATATCTTACTAGTGCTAAAACTTCAGGTGTGAGGGCAGAGAAGCCTTGCTCCTACTGACAGCAGCCAGACATCCCCAGCTTGCTCCATCCTGGGAGGACCCAGGCAGCGCTCAAGCCTCCAGCTGTTCCTCCTTCCCGGCGTCATCTGACTCAGGATGTCTGCAAAGTTTCTGTGAAGATCCTGCCTCTTATTCACCAGGGAGCTATTTCAGGCTGAGCACTGGAAATCTCTGAAATACCAACTTGTTCTGAACCATCCTGTTCTGCCCCAGGAAAATTGCTTTACATCTATTAAGTGTATCAGAGCAAGCGAAAGCGTTTTGCTTCCAAATCTGTTTATATCCAAATGCCATCTGCTGCTGGGTGGGTTTGGCTCAGGAAATAAATGGTGATGTGCTGCAAAGGTCATCCTTATTGCTCCACTGATATTTCAGCATGACACCTAATGCTGAAGGAAAAAGCTCCTGCAGGAATGGTTTGTTTTGCTTGCAGAGCTTAAATTTCCCTGTCAGAAAGCAGAGGCCTCCTTCTGCACCTCAGGCACACTTGGAATCACAGAATTGCCAGGGCTGGGAGGGACCTCCAGGGTCAGCCAGTTCCAACCCCCCTGCCAGGGGCAGGGACACTTCACACTACATTAATGTTCCTCAGAGCGACATCCAGCCTGGTCGTGGAGCATGGAACAGTTCCCCAGGAAGTTAGAACTCCATAATCAAACAATTAGGTAGGCTCAGAGATTAATCAACAACATAATGCAATATATGGAACACTCTGTGCAGCTAAAGACACATCAGAGAGCCATGAATCATAGATTCATAGAATTGTGAGGGTTGGAAGGGACCTCAAGGATTCAGGCAGTTCCAATCCCCTTGCCATGGGCAGGGACACCTCACACCACAGCAGGTTGCTCACAGCCACATCCAGCCTGGCTGCAAACACCTCCAGGCAGGAGGCTTCCACCACCTCCCTGGGCAACCTGTGCCAGGCTCTCACCACCCTCATGGGGAACAAATTCTTCCTAACATCTTAAATAAATGTCCCCTCCTCTAGCTTGGATCCATCCCTTGTAGTCCTATAACTCCCTGACACCCTCAAAAGTCTCTCCCGAGCTTTCTTGGAGCCCCCTGCAGATACTGGAAGGCCACAAGAAGAATAGAATGGAATGGAATGGAATGGAATAGAATAGAATAGAACAGAATAGAATAGAAATAGCCTGGTTGGTGAAGACCTCAGAGATCATTGAGTCCAACCTATCACCCAACACCATCTCATCAACTAAACCATGGCACCAAGTGCCTCACCCAGGCTCTTCTTAAACACCTCCAGTGATGGTGACTCCACCTCCTCCCTGGGCAGCACATTCCAGTGGCCAATCTCTCTTGCTGGGAAGAATTTCTTCCTAACACCCAACCAAAGCTTCCTCTGGCACAGCTTGAGACTGTGTCCTCTTGTTCTGGTGCTGGCTGCCTGGGAGAGGAGACCAACCTCCACCTGGCTACAACCTCCCTTCAGGGAGTTGCAGAGAGCAAGAAGGTCTCCCCTGAGCCTCCTCTTCTCCAGGCTAAGCAGCCCCAGCTCCCTCAGCCTCTCCTCACAGGGCTGTGCTCCAGACCCCTCCCCAGCTTTGTTGCCCTTCTCTGGACATGTTCCAGCAACTCAACATCTTCTCTTCTCCAGACTGAACAACCCCAACTCCCTCAGTCTGTCCTCATAGCAGAGCAGCTCCAGCCCTCTGCTCATCCTTGTGACCATTCTCTGGACACCTTCCAGCACCTCCAGATCCTTCCTGTAATAGAGGCTCCAGAACTGGAGACAGAGCTCCAGGTAGGGTCTCACCAGAGTGGAGCAGAGGGGGATGATCACCTCCCTCAACCTGCTGGCCACATAGTGCATGGATTAATTTCAGGACACACATATTCTAGTGTTAGTCCATCTGAAGTTATTGATAGAAGGAACAGAGAGAACATAGAACAGAGGAAGAGAGGAACAGAGAAAGTGATTGCCCATTGGAATGGGCTGCCTGGGGAGGTGGTGGAGTCACTGTCATTGGAGATGTTCAGGAGGAGACTTGATGGGGTGCTTGGTGCCATGGGTTAGTTGTTTGGGTGGGTTGGATTGGTTGATGGGTTGGACAGGATGATCTTGAAGGTTTCTTCCAACCTGGTCTATTCTATGTAATTCTAGTTCTATGTAATATGGAGAACCGAAGAAGAATAATGACAGAACCACAGAAGGCATCAGGATGTAAGGCACCCTCTGAGGTCATCCAGTCCATACTGCTTGCAGACACATCTCCAGCTAGATCAGGTTGCCTAGGACCCAGTTGAGTTTGGCCTTGAATGTCTCCAGGAATGAGGACTCAAGCATGTCTCTGAGCAACTTGTTCCACTATTTCCCCACTCTCATTGTAAAAAACTCCCTCCTTATGTCTAACCTAAACGTACTCTGATCATAGAATCTCAGAAACAGATTGGAAAAGACCCTCAGGATCACTAAGTCCAACCCAGAACCCTACTCTGCAAGGGTCACCCCTAAACCATAGCCCCAAGCACCACAGCCAAACCACCTTCAAACACAGCCAGGCTTGGGGACTCCACCACCTCCCTGGGCAGCACATTCCAAGCCCTGACCACTCTTGATGTCAAAAAATGATCCCTAATGTCCAGTCTGAACCTACCCAGGGGCAGCTTGAGGCCATTCCCTCTTGTTCTGTCACTAATGACCTGTGAGAAGAGACCAGCAGCAGCCTCTCCACAGCCTCCTTTCAGGTAGCTGTAGACAGCAATGAGGTCTCCCCTCAGCCTCCTCTCTTTCACACTAACCATCCCCAGCTCCTTCAGTTGCTCTTCATCAGATTTATTCTCCAGGTCCTTCATAGCTTCCTTGCCCTCAGGATAGACCCTCAGGAGCACCAAGTCCAACCCAGAACCCTGCTCTACAAGGGTCACCCCTAAACCATAGCCCCAAGCACCACATCCAAACCACCTTGAAAAACAGCCAGGCTTGGGGACTCCACCACCTCCCTGGGCAGCACATTCCAAGGCCTGCCTAAAAGAAGAGCAAATGAAGCACTGAAGTGGTGGCAGTGAGCAGCCCTCCTCCTCTGTGGTTCTTACATTGTCCTTCCAGGCATCCAAGCAGCAGATATGAACCTCTATGATTCTTCTCTCGTGCTGGGCTCAGATTGCACCAAGATCCCCTCTGAATGAGGGCTGTGTTGTTCTTTCTGGCAGCAAAGGGGAATTATCATTCAGAAAGTGTCCTAATGTGAAGCATGAACTTTAACACCTCAGTGTAAACATCTCTGTACAACACTCCTGACAACATCTCTGTGCCACATACTTTGGTTGCTCTGACACAGCTATGTTGCCATCTGTCAGGGGATGCTTCTGCCACTCACAGTGTCTGCTCACTGCTCACTGCTGGGTGGTAGGCAACTAATGAATAAGAAATAAAAGGGAATTGATTAAAGAAGAATACAATAGAATTAAATAAATGGATTTAATATGAAGTAGAATAAAATAGACTAAAATAAATTGATTTAAAATAAAGTGGAATGGAATGGAATGGAATGGAATGGAATGGAATGGAATGGAATGGAATGGAATGGAATGGAATGGAATGGAATGGAATGGAGTAGAGTAGGATAGAGTAGAGTGGAGTGGAGTGGAATGGAATGGAATGGAATAGAATAGAATAGAATAGAATAGAATAGAATAGAATAGAATAGAATAGAATAGAATAGAATAGAATAGAATAGACCAGGTTGGAAGAGACCTTCAAGATCATCGTGTCCAACCTATCATCCAACACCACCCAATCAATTAAACCATGGCACCAAGCACCCCATCAAGTCTCCTCCTGAACACCTCCAGTGATGGTGACTCCACCACCTCCCCAGGCAGCCCATTCCAATGGGCAATCTCTCTATCATAGTATTATAGTATCAGTGAGGGTTGGAAGGGACCACAAGGATCATCTCATTCCAACCCCCATGCCATGGGCAGGGACACCCCACACTAGATCAGCCTGGCCAGAGCCTCATCCAGTCTGGGCTTAAACACCTCCAGGGATGGGGACCCAACCACCTCCCTGGACAGCCCATTCCAGGACTTCACCACTCTCATGGGGAAGAACTTTCTCCTCCCCTCCAGCCTGAATCTCCCCACCTCCAGCTTCATTCCATTCCCCCTAGTCCTATCACTACCTGATAGCCTAAGTCCCTCCCCAGCCCTCCTGTAGCCCCTTTCAGATACTGGAAGGCCACAATGAGGTCACCTGGGAGCCTTCTCTTCTCCAGACTGAACAGCCCCAACTCCCTCAGTCTGTCCTCACAGCAGAGCAGCTCCAGCCCTCTGCTCATCCTCCTGGCCCTTCTCTGGACACCTTCCAGCACCTCCAGATCCCTCTTGTTAACAGGGGCTCCAGAACTGGAGGCAGTACTCCAGGTGGGGTCTCCCCAGAGCTGAGCAGAGGGGGAGAATCACCTCCCTTGCCCTGCTGGCCACACTTCTCCTGATGCAGCCCAGGATCTGATTGGCTTTGTGTGCTGCAAGTGCACACTGAGAGCTCCTGGTGAGCTTCTCCTCCCCCAGCACCCCCAAGTCTCTCTCCTCAGGGCTCTCTCTGTGTAGAACTTGATTCTGTGTGTCTGTGAAAGGAGGCAAGCATGACTGAACCCCTGCAGCACAGACCTGAGCCCAGGGACTCATGCCTGGGAAGGGTGGGGAAGGCAGCAGGAACACTGCTCCACAGGCCAGCGTGGCCACCAGGACCACTGCTGCAAGGCTCAGGTGGGGAGAGGGGGACAAGGAAGCCTCCTGCTTCACTGCCTGCACTCTCTGAACCAGCTAAAGCATCAGGCTGGTTTCAGCCTATTAAATATGTGTAATAATTGGGGCATTTTGCAGGTGTGAAATGAAACTTCTCAGGCATTAAGATGTCAAACACCAGGAAGGTTACAGAGCCTGGGCAACTCCATAATTAGGAAGAGCAAAAGAGTGGTTTTGGAGGCTGCATTTTTATTAGGCTTCTAATTTGTAGCCAGCCTCTCCTCATGCTAAATCAGTCTCTCCACAGAAGCCTTAGTGGGACAGTTACAAATGGACGTGGGAACACCTGACAGCTAACCCTGGCACAGCCTAGGTTCTTTATGAGGCAATTTCAGACTCTCAGAGCTCCTTTTTCAACAGAGTGAAGTCAGTGTAGAGAGCAAGAGGTGTGGCACGAGGCAAATCTCTGTGGTTTAGAGTAAATGAGGTCAGCTTCCCAACACAAATGTGCCAAACAATGTTATGATGAATTCTTTCATGTGCATCATGCCCAGAGCATGTACACATCCTGCCTCTCTGCAAGCATTGAGTCATTCTGTCAGGGCTGTAGCTTGCATTGTATCCTAGTTGTGTTTTCATTCAGTCTGAGGCATTAATGTGACAGCTAGAAACTGAGAACTTCCACCTTCATCCCTTTTTTAACCAACATGGAATGATTCCTAAGTTACAGAACATATTTAAGACCAGGCTGGATGAGGCTCTGGCCAGCCTGACCTAGTGGGGGGTGTCCCTGCCCATGGCAGGGGGGTTGGAACTAGATGATCCTTGTGGTCCCTTCCAACCCTGAATGATACTATGATGATACTATGATATTCTTTTCACTCTCTCCTTAATCATTAAAGGGATCCCAGGATGTTAGGGGTTGGAAGGGACCTCTGGAGATCATCCAGACCAACCCTCCTGCCAGAGCAGGAGCAGAGAATCCAGCACAGCTCACACAGGAACACATCCAGACAGGGCTGGGAAGGCTCCAGAGGAGACTCCACAACCTCTCTGGGCAGCCTGCTCCATGGCTCTGGGACCCTCACAGTGAAGAAGTTCCTCCTCATGTTGAGCTGAAACCTCCTGTGCTGGAGTTTATATCCATTGCCCCCTTGTCCCTACTCCCACGGTGCAAGTGAGCAGAGACTGATCCTTCCTTCCTGACCCCAAGCCCTCAGATATTGATAGACATTTATTAGATCCCCTCTAAGTCATCTCCAGACTAAACAGCCACAGGGCTCTCAGCCTCTCCTCTTGCTCCAGTCCCTCAATCATCCTGGTAGATCTCCCCTGGACTCTCTCCAGCAGATCCCTGTCCCTCTTGAACTGGGGAGCCCAGAGCTGGATGCAATATTCCAGGTGAGGGTCTCACCAGGGCAGAGTAGAGGGGGGAGGAGAACCTCCCTGGCTCTGCTGGACACACTCCTCCTCAATGCAGCCCAGATCCCATTGGCATTCTTGGCCCCCAGGGCACATTGATGTCCCATGCAGAACTTGTTGGTCCACCAGGACTTCCTTCTCCTTGGTGCTGCTCTCCCAGCAGATTCCCCTCCCAGCCTGTCCTGCTGCAGTTTATTCTTCCTTCCCAGCTGCAGGACTCTGCCCTTCACCTTGTTGAACCTCATTGGGTTCCCTCTCTGCTCACCTCTCAGCCTGTCCAGGAGTCACTGCATGGCCCTCACAGCCTTCAGGTGTCTCAGCCAAGCCTCCCAGCTTCATTCTTACAAACCATTAGGAGAAATGAAAACACCACCTGCCGATTTTGCATACCCCTCACCTTCCCCTTCGAAGCAGAAGATCTGATTTTGACTTTGAAATGAAATTGAATTGAAGCTTGGAGAGAATAATAAACTGCTGTCTCACCTTAAGCTTTTTGCTATTCGTTGTTAGGGTTCCCTGGGTTCTCAAATGCAGAGAGGGGGGAAGAAAAAAAAACAACCTAGAGTTGCAAACCCAAAAGTAAAGCACAAAGGAGTGGTAATTCCTTCTGCTGTCATTCTGGACCATCTGTGAAGCTCAGCACTGAATTACTTCTACTCCTGGGTAATTTCTTCTTTTGTTCCATACAAAAAAGCCCATTCTGCCTCCTCAAGTAAAGCAGCAATTTAGGTGGTGCTTTCATCTTCCCCGAGCTGTGCCTGCTTGACAGGGGGTCCTTCCCTCCAGCTCTTCCTGGCTGTCTCCGCAGGAATCTGCCTGAAATGCTGAACAGTGCCTTTGGCAGCACAGCGCAGCCCAAGGGGCAGCTCTTCCTTGGAGCTGCAATTGTTTGCACAGAATCACAGAATGAACCAGGTTGGGCAAGACCTCAGAGATCAATCCAGTCCAACCTATCACCCAACACCATCTCATCAACTAACCCATGGCACCAAGCAACCTCAGCCAGGCTCTTCTTAAACACCTCCAGTGATGGTGACTCCCACCACCTCCTTGGGCAGCACATTACTAATGGCCAATCTCTCTTGCTGGGAAGAATTTCTTCTTCACCTCCAGCCTGAACCTCCCCTGGCACAGCTTGAGACTGTGTCCTCTTGTTGTGGTGCTGGTTGCCTGGGAGAAGGAGACCAACCCCCCACCTGGCTACAACCTCCCTTCAGGGAGTTGGAGAGAGCAAGAAGGTCTCCCCTGAGCCTCCTCTTCTCCAGGCTAAGCAACCCCAGCTCCCTCAGCCTCTCCTCCCAGGGCTGTGCTCCAGACCCCTCCCCAGCTTTCTTGCCCTTCTCTGGACACCTTCCAGCAGCTCAACATCTTTCTTAAACTGAAGGGCACTTAGATTCTTATACCATTTGCTTACCCAAAGAATTCAGCCACATATAATCATGGAATCATAGAGTGGTCCAGGCCAGAAGGGACCTCCAAAGCTCATCCAGCCCAACCTCCCCACAGTCAGCAGGAACATCCCCAACTAGTTCAGGCTGCCCACAGCCTCATCAAACCTTACCTTGAATATCTCCAGGGGAGGAGCCTCAACCACCTCCCTGGGCAACCTGTTCCAGTGTTCCACCACCCTCATAGTGAACAACCTCTTCCTAACATCCAATCCCAATCTGCTCTTCTCTAGTGTTGAAGCCACTGCCCCTCCTCCTTGTCCCCTGCAAACAGTCTCTGTCCTCCCTTCCTGTAGCCCCTTTAGGTACTGGCAGGCTGCACTTAGCTCTCCCTGGAGCCTCCTCTTCTCCAGGCTGAACACCCCCCAGCCTCCTTCATCTTGTCCTAGTAGCAGAGCTGCTCCAACTCCCTGATCATTTTCATGACCCTCCTCTGGAGCCTCTCCATCAGCTCCATTTCCTTCCTGTATTGAGGGCTCCTGAGCTGCACACAGTGAGTGCTCCAGGTGAGGTCTCACCAGAGCAAAGTGGCAGAATCCCCCTCTCTGGCTCTGCTGGCAGTTCAGCTTTGGATGCAGCCCAGGCTGTGATTTGCCTTCTGTGCTGCAAGCTCACACTGCCTGCTCCTGTCCAGCTTCTTCTCCATCAACTTTGCTTGTGTCACTCTAACACCTCCAGCTTGCAGCTGCCTTCTCCCTGAGCTATCCAATCTTTCCTGAGGGTCTTCTGCTACACTCATCTCCTGGGTGTCACAGTGAAGAACACCTCCTGTCTCATCTAGGTGACTGAAACAAATCCCTTCCAAGGAGCAGAATCAGAAAAAAAAAAGAAGAAAGGAGGGGGAATAAAGGTTGACATTGATTGACCACCTGACAGGGTTTGAGCAATCTGAGTTTGCTGCCATGCACACTGATCTATGAGAAAACAGAGCAAGGTTGGTCACCTCACAGTCCTGCTGCAAGGAAGTGAGCTGCCAGGACTGCTTTCACATGTCCCTGTCAAGAGTCTGCCAGCACTGAGACTCAATCAAAACTCTCCCCTTATCAGCTGAATTACCAAGCTGTTGTTTGGAGTTCTTTTACTACTCTTATTTATTTTTCACTATTATTCCAATTCCTCTTACTTCATTCTTGCAGCCTAGGAAGCCAATCACATCCTGGGCTGCAGCAAAGAGAAGCATAGCCAACAGGTCAAGGGAGGAGATTCTCCCCCTCTGCTCTGCTCTAGTGAGACCACACTTAAAGTACTGTGTCAAGTTCTGGAGCCTCTATTACAGGGAGGACCTGGAGGTGCTGGAAGGTGTCCCAGAGAAGGGGCCACGAGGAGGAGGCAGAGGGCTGGAGCTGCTCTGCTATGAGGACAGACTGAGGGAGTTGGGGTTGTGCAGTCTGGAGAAGAGAAGGAGACCCTAATTGTGGCCTTCCAGTATCTGAAGGGGGCTACAAGAAAGCTGTGTAGGGACTTTTGAGGGTGTCAGGGAGTGATAGGACTGGGGGGGATGGAAAACAAAAATAGAAAAAGAAAATAAGAAATAGATTCAGATTGGATGTTAGGAAAAAGTTGTTCCCCATGAGGGTGGTGAGAGCCTGGCACAGGTTGCCCAGGGAGGTGGTGGAAGCCTCCTGCCTGGAGGTGTTTGCAGCCAGGCTTGGATGTGGCTGTGAGCAACCTGCTGGAGTGTGAGGTGTCCCCTGCCCATGGCAGGGGGGGTTGGAACTGGCTGAGCCTTGAGGTCCCCTTCCAACCCTAACAGTTTCTATGGTTCTATGATTCTCAGTCTGCCCTCTCAGGAGGATGTTTGTCTGGCAAAGGTGGTACTTTGTTTCAAGCTGCTAAAAGTTACATTTAATGCATTTGTACATATTCTTTACCCTAAATCTGTGGGATGTGATTCTCCCTGTTAAACAAAGCCAAGAAGCATTAGATGATGACATTGACAATTCTCTTGACAGTGCGGAAGTCTGAAGGGCAAATGAAAACATTTTCCTTAGCAGAACTGAGGCCAATTACAACACAGAGAGATGAAACCCCTGGAGGTTTTGAAACAGCCAGGCTGGGATGTGGCTGTGAGCAACCTGCCGTAGTGTGAGGTGTCCCCTGCCCCATGGCAGGGGGGTTGGAACTGGCTGAGCCTTGAGGTGCCTTCCAACCCTGACAAACTTTGTGATTGGGTTATGGTTAGGGTATGGGTTGCCCTCTGTAGTGAGAATTTCAGTTTTCCTCTCATAGGAAAGCAAAATGACCCTCCCCAAGCCTTACACCAATGCAGGACATTGTAAATAGGGTTATTAGTAGTACCTACCCAGCAGCTGGAAGAAAGAGGAAGAGGAATAGGAATAGGAATAGGAATAGGAATAGGAATAGGAATAGGAATAGGAATAGGAATAGGAATAGGAATAGGAATAGGAATAGGAATAGGAAATAAACCAGGTTGGAAGAGAAGGGGCAGCAATGCTGGGGAGGGGTTTGGAGCACAGCCCTATGAGGAGAGGCTGAGGGAGCTGGGGTTGCTTAGCCTGGAGAAGAGGAGGCTCAGGGCAAACCTTCTTGTTCTCAATTACTACCGGCAGGGAGGTTGTAGGCAGGTGGGGGTTTGGTCTCTTCTCCCAGGCAAGCAGCACCAGAACAAGAGGACACAGTCTTAAGCTGTGCCCAGGGGAGGTTCAGACTGGAGGTGAAGAAGAAATTCTACACAGAGAGAGTGATTGCCCATTGGAATGTGCTGCCCAAGGAGGTGGTGGAGTCACCATCATTGGAGGTGTTCAGGAGGAGACTTGATGGGGTGCTTGTTGCCATGGTTTAGTTGATTAGGTGGTGTTGGATGATAGGTTGGATGCAATCTAACCTCAGGGCTGGAAAATGAGTCCATCTTGTTCAAAGGCTGGAAGGAGCTCTCTGGTTTTCTTTGCAGAAATAAACCAAACCAGAGGATGAAGGATCACATTTCAAACAATCCTGGGCCCCCCTTTTATTCCCCTCCCCCAGTTTCATCTTTTGTGCATTTTCAGTGGTGGATAAGTGGCAAAAGAACAGATCTGAGAAATTTGGTCTTCCTTCTAGAAAATAAAAGCCAACCAACAACAAACTTTCCATTTCAATATTAATTTCTTTCTCAGCTTCTTTGTCCTGAGGGATTTTAGAGAGCTGTAAACTGCAAATCTGCATTTAGATAGAAATCTCAGGAAAGGGACTCCTGTACAAACTAAGCAGTATTGCTTTTCCCCTTCCTTCCAGTAGGGACATGAAATAATGTTTCTCTTCAATTCACAGAGTCACAGAATTGTCAGGTTTGGAAGGGGCCTCAAGGCTCAGCCAGTTCCAACTCCCCTGCCATGGGCAGGGACACCTCACACTACAGCAGGTTGCCTCACAGCCACATCCAGCCTGGCTGCAAACACCTCCAGGCAGGAGGCTTCCACCACCTCCCTGGGCAACCTGTGCCAGGCTCTCACCACCCTCATGGGGAACAACTTCTTCCTCACATCCAATCTCAATCTCCCCACTTCTAGTTTTGTTCCATCCCCCCCAGTCCTATCACTCCCTGACACCCTCAAAAAGTCCCCTCCCCAGCTTTCTTGCAGCCCCCCTGCAGATACTGGAAGGCCACAATTAGGTCTCCTCAGAGCCTTCTCCTCTCCAGCCTGCACAACCCCAACTCCCTCAGTCTGTCCTCATACTAGAGCAGCTCCAGCCCTCTGCTCATCCCTCGTGGCCCTTCTCTGTCAGTGCATATGGAAAGAAATGGGACAGCTAAGGAGTAAAATTCCTTTTGACATTTGTGGACAAGCTCTTGGTGCAGTTTAAAAGTGCCTGATCCTATTTCCAGAGCTTTTCCTAGACTGCAGTGGCAACTGCTTGTTTTCAGCCAGTAGCTCCCAGGGCTCCAGAAGGACACCACCACTGGTCTTTAATGCAGCAGTACTTGGACTAAAGGGACTCTAAAATGCTTCAGAACCTTTTTTTCTTACCACAAGCTGGGACAAATCCTACTCAAGGTCACAGGCCAGGGGTTACCACTGATTTTGGAAAGGCTGGGTGACACCCAGAGAGATGATGTTAGAAGTGAGAGAGAGAGAGATATGGAGATGGAGAGAGGTAGAGGTAGAGGTAGAGGTAGAGGTAGAGGTAGAGGTAGAGGTAGAGGTAGAGGTAGAGGTAGAGTAGAGGTAGAGGCAGAGAGAGAGAGATGACAGAGGTAAAGGTAGAGATAGAGATGATAGAGATAGAGGTAGAGATCTAGAGATGATAGAGATCGAGAGAGAGAGAGAGAGAGAGAGAGAGAGAGAGAGAAATGGAGATGGAGGTAGAGATGAGAGAGACAGACAGAGCTAGAGCTAGAGAGATAGAGCTAGGAGCTAGAGGAGATAGAGACAGAGATAGAGATAGAGATAGAGATAGAGGTAGAGGTAGAGATAGAGATAGAGATAGAGATAGAGATAGAGATAGAGATAGAGATAGAGATAGAGATAGAGATGATAGAGATAGAGAGAGATAGAGATAGAGAGAGCTAGAGGAGATAGAGATAGAGATAGAGGTAGAGCTAGAGCTAGAGCTAGAGCTAGAGATAGAGATAGAGATAGAGATAGAGATAGAGATAGATAGAGATAGAGATAGAGATAGAGATAGAGATTAGAGATAGAGATAGAGATAGAGATAGATAGAGATAGAGATAGAGATAGAGATAGAGATGATAGAGATAGAGAGGGAGATGGAGGTAGAGATAGAGGTAGAGATGAGAGAGGACAGAGCTAGAGCTAGAGAGATAGAGCTAGAGCTAGAGGAGATAGAGCTAGAGATAGAGATAGAGAAAGACATAGAGATGATAGAGATAGAGATAGAGATAGAGATAGAGATAGAGATAGAGATAGAGATAGAGATAGAGATAGAGATAGAGATAGAGATAGAGATAGAGATAGAGATAGAGAGAGACAGAGACAGAGGGGTTGCAACTGGATGATCCTTGAGGTCCCTTCCAAGCCTGATAATTCAATGATTCTAAGCCCCTGCTCACAGCACCTCAGGGAGCTGACCCGGGGACTGCTTCCCACACATTTTGCTTGTTTT
>NW_027142437.1:1103176-1146681 GCF_026170545.1 Melanerpes formicivorus | reverse complement strand
ACCTCCAGGGATCATGGAGTCCAAAGACCCTGCCAAAGCAGCATCACCCAGGGTAGTCTGCACAGGAATGCATCCAGGTGGGATTGGAAGATCAAGTGCAAGGTCCTGCAACTGGTTTGAGGCAATGCCAGGCACTGATATAGGCTGGGCAGGGACTGGCTTGAGAGCAGCCCTGAAGATAAGGACCTGGGGGTGCAGGGGGATGAGAAGCTCAACATGAGGCAACAGTGTGCGCTTGCAGCCCAGAGAGCCAAGCAGAGCCTGGGCTGCAGAAAGAGAAGCAGAGCCAGCAGGGCCAGGGAGGGGATTCCTCCCCCCTCTGCTCCACTCTGCTGAGACCCCACCTGGAGCTCTGTCTCCAGTTCTGGAGCCTCTATTACAGGAAGGATCTGGAGGGTGCTGGAAGATATCCAGAGAAGGGCCATGAGGATGAGCAGAGGGCTGGAGCTGCTCTGCTATGAGGACAGACTGAGGGAGTTGGGGCTGTTCAGTCTGGAGAAGAGAAGGCTCTGAGGAGACCTAATTGTGGCCTTCCAGTATCTGAAGGGGGCTCCAAGAAAGCTGGGGAGGGACTTTTGAGGGTTGTCAGGGAGGGATAGGACTGGGGGGAATGGAAACAAAATAGAAATGAGTAGATTCAGATTGGATGTTAGGAAGAAGTTGTTCCCCATGAGGGTGGTGAGAGCCTGGCACAGGTTGCCCAGGGGAGGTGGTGGAAGCCTCCTGCCTGGAGGTGTTTGCAGCCAGGCTGGATGTGGCTGTGAGCAACCTGCAGTAGTGTGAGGTGTCCCTGCCCATGGCAGGGGGGTTGGAACTGGATGCTCCTTGGGGTCCCTTCCAACCCTCACAATTCTGACTTTATGGATGTCTCCAGAGAAGGAGACTCCACAGCCTCTCTGGGCAGCCTGTTCTAAGGCTCTGCAACCCTCACTGTACAGAAGTTTCTCCTCATGTTGAGGTGAAACATCCAGTGCTCTGAAGCATTTAGTCATTTCCTTTCCACAGAGATCCCTTCCAACCTGATATTCTGTGCCTCACAGGGATATGTTGATATGCACTGAAAAAGGCTTTCAGGTTACTTCCCAAGTTTCACCACAGAAGCCAGTGAAATATGGCAGGACAAACATCTCCATTGTCCATTTCAATGTTAGTTGGAGTGAGCTGCAGTTTTTGATACTTCAATGATTTCTATTTCAGAGTTTGCTACTGAGAAAAGCACAAGCTCTGCAGAAAAAGAAATCAAAGCATTTAGTCTGGAGAAGAGAAGGCTGAGAGGGATCTGATCAATGCCTCTCAGTAGCTGAGGGCTGGGGGTCAAGGGGAGGGGGCCAAGCTCTTTTGGGTGCTGCACAGCAAGAAGCCAAGGAACAATAGAGACAAACTTGAGCAGAGAAGGCTTCAGCTCAGCATGAGGAGAAACTTCTTTGCAGTGAGGGTGAGAGAGCCCTGGAGCAGGCTGCCCAGAGAGGTTGAGGAGTCTCCTCTGGAGCCTTTCCAGCCCCATCTGGATGCATTCCTGTGCAGTCTCCCCTGGGTGCTGCTGCTCTGGCAGGGGGGGGTTGGACTGGATGATCTCTGGAGGTATCTTCCAACCTCTAATGTTCTGTGGTTCTGTGATTCTGTGGTTTGCTAACACTTTGGTCATCAGATATGGCTTAAAGCTTTCAGTCTGCCACAGCATTGTCTCCAAGGTGAAGATGATGTGAGAATCAGAAGAAGAGAAGGAGAAGGAGAAGGAGAAGGAGAAGGAGAAGGAGAAGGAGAAGGAGAAGGAGAAGGAGAAGGAGAAGGAGAAGGAGAAGGAGAAGGAGAAGGAGAAGGGGAGAAGGAGAAGGAGAGAAGGAGAAGGAGAAGGAGAAGGAGAAGGAGAAGGAGAAGGAGAAGGAGAAGGAGAAGGAGAAGGAACAAAACCAGGTTGGAAAAGACCTTTAAGATCATTGAGTCCAACCTATCACCAAACACCATCTAATCAACTAACCCATGTCACCAAGCAGCCCATCCAGTCTCTTCCTAAACACCTCCAGATGGCAGTTTACATACTGACCACACTTGATAGTGTTTCATTTTGTCTCTTTCTGTCCTTCCTGTTACCAGCCTCCAGAGATCAATATAATTTAAGTCCATTAAGGAGTCCTGAGAGTAGCTTAAAGATCAGGACATCTTTCCAAAACACATTTGAGATTCTTTTAACCTGAGAGCATTTGGAGATATATCCAAGATGTTGTCTCACAAAAGAGAGCTGTGGAGGTGCTGGAGCAAGGGCAGAGGAGGGCAAGGAAGCTGTCAAGGGCCTGGAGAATAAATGTGATGAAGAGAGACTGAAGGCGCTGGGGATGGTTAGTGTGAAAGAGAGGAGCCTGAGGGGAGACCTCATTGCTGTCTGCAACTACCTGAAAGGTCATTGTAGAGATGTTGGTGCTGGTCTCTTCTCCCAGGTAATTAGTGATAGCACAGAGGGAATGGCCTCAAGCTGCCACTGGGGGTAGGTTTGGACTGGACATTAGGTAGAAATATTTCTCAGCCAGAGTGTTCAGGGATTGGAATGTGCTGCCCAGGGAGGTGGCTGAGTCCCCAAGCCTGGCTGTGTTTGAAGGTGGTTTGGCTGTGGTGCTTGGGGCTATGGTTTAGGGGTGACCCCTGTAGAGCAAGATTCTGGGTTGGACTTGGTGCTTCTGAGGGTCTTTTCCAACCTGAATGTTCCTGTGGTTCTGTGAAGAAATGAAACAACAGAGTGTTCTGAGGAAAAAAATATTCTGAGCTCTTGATCTTGGTGCAAAACTCCAGGATCTGAAATGTTAGAAGCACAGATACCATAAAAATCTACACCAGAAGAATAAGAGCTGGAAATCTGCTGTCATTTAATTGCCATCACCTTTCAAATCTGCTGTGTTGTTGGCTTTTCATCATTCTTCTTTCCTGTAGGTGAGTGATTATTGGAGGTTGCAAACTATGAGTTTTCATAAAGTAGTAATATTTCTATTGCAACTCAGAGGCTCACAGGATGCCAGGGGTTGGAAGGCACCCAAAGAGAGCATCCAGTCCAACCCCTCTGCAGGAGCAGGACCATACAATCTAGCTCAGCTCACACAGGAACACATCCAAACAGGGCTGGAAAGTCTCCAGAGCAGGAGACTCCACAACCTCTCTGGGCAGCCTGCTCCAGGGCTCTGTGATCCTCACAGTAACGAAGTTCCCCCTTGTGTTGAGGTGGAACCTCCTGTGCTGCTGCTTCCATCCATTGCCCCTTGTCCTATCCCAGGGAGCAAGTGAGCAGAGCCTGTCCCCTCCCTCCTGCCCCCCAGCCCTCAGCTATTGATAAACATTTAGTTAATCCCCTCTCACTCTTCTCTTCTCCAGACTAACCAGTCCCAGGCCTCTCAGCCTCTCCTCCTGCTCCAGTCCCTCAATCATCCTGGTAGACCTCCCAGTGAATAATTAGCATCCCTCAATTAAATGGATGAGCCAGAGCAGCCTCCTGGGTCTGTGTTGGATCAGATACCCCTCCTGATCCCCAGCCCTCAGCTATTGATAAACATTTCTTAGAGGTTGTTAAACTAAATAATCTAGTTGTGTTCATCAACGGGGCAGAGCAGCTTATGTCTGTTAAAAAACCTCCATGACTATGGTTTAACTATCTGTGCAAACAGACCTAAAGTTAAACAGTCATCAGACTATGGGTTATGGGTATGAATCTCCTCTTGATTGTTTCTGCTGAGACTCATCAACAAATACTTGTGGTAGATGTTTATTTTCAATGTGGTATTAACCAAGAAATGTTAACACTTGTCAAGAAGCAACCCTTAAGACCATGAGAACACAGTCAGAGGACAAAGTCTCAAACTGCACCAAGGGAAGTTGAGACTTGAGGTGAGGAGAAAGCTCTTCACTGAGAAAGTTGGAATAGGCTGCCCAGGGAGGTGATGGAGTCACTGTCTCTGGAGGTGTTCAAAAAGGGATTGGATTTGGCACTTGAAGCCATGGTTTAGTTAGTCAGGAGGTGTTGGGTGACAGGTTGGACTTGATGAGCTCTGAGGTCTTCTCTAACCTTATTGATTCTATGAGAACTAAATCCTCTCTCATTCTTCTCTTTTCCTGACTAAACAGCCTCAGGTCCCTCAGCCTCTCCTCACCAGGCAGTGCTCCAGCCCCTAATCATCCTTGTAGCCCTCCTCTGGGCCCTCTCCAGCAGATCCCAGTCCCTCTTGAACTGGGGAGCCCAAAACTGAATGCAGTCCTGTGTCCAGTTCTGGGCCCCTCAGTTTAGGAAGGAGGTTGACTTGCTGGAGCGTGTCCAGAGAAGGGCAACGAAGTTGGTGAGGGGTTTGGAGCACAGTCCTGTGAGGAGAGGCTGAGGGAGCTGGGGTTGCTCAGCCTGGAGAAGACTCAGGAGTGACCTTATTGCTCTCTACAGCTGCCTGAAGGGAGGTTGTAGGCAGAGGTTGGTCTCTTCTCCCAGGCAAGCAGCACCAGAACAAGAGGACACAGTCTCAGGCTGTGCCAGGGGAGGCTTAGGCTGGAGGTTAGGAGGAAGTTTTACACAGAGAGAGTGATTGCCCATTGGAATGGGCTGCCTGGGGAGGTGGTGGAGTCATCATCACTGGAGGTGTTCAGGAGGAGACTTGATGGGGTGCTTGGTGCCATGGGTTAGTTGTTTAGGTGGTGTTGGATTGGTTGATGGGTTGGACACGATGATCTTGAAGGTCTCTTCCAGCCTGGCTTATTCTATGTATATTCTATGTGTATACTCATCAGCACCACCTCGGGAGAAGGAATTCTTTCCAGATGTGGAGCCCAGCTCAAATTCATTTACAGCCAGAAATATCCTGGATGTGATTCTCTCCTAGGGGGCCATGCAATGAAGCTTCATCACTGCCATCCCTACAGCTGTTTCCAGGGAACAGCAGCATTTGGGTCCAGCTCAAGTTCTCCTGCAAGGCTGCTGCTGAACCTTCTCCAGGAGTTGCACTGAATTCCCTGTGGTTACCTGGGGGAAAAGGCAATTTGGTCCGTTGCCACTAACTCCTTCATTAACCTCCATCAATCTCCACATTAACACCTGCCCTTATTTTCCTGCTGATAGAGCCTTGGCAGTGCCAACACTTTGAGGGCATTCCTGCCTGCTGGGCTTTGCTGACAGCATTAATTAGCAGCTAATTTACTGGTTGCTCTGAAGGACAACGTTCTGTGCTGGAGTTTCAAGCTCTCCAGCCTGCACCTGTTGTGGCTTAATTCCACTAATCCATGATGCATTTGCTTTCATTAAGGGGAGTTTGCAGCCTTTAAAATGAACAATTAAAACACCTCCTTTTCTGCCTGCAGATTAACAGTTTCAGCCATTTAGTTGTTTGTTTATTTATTATCTAGCTGTGCCTTGTGAAACAAACCTTTGTCTCCCACTGAAAAGAAGGTAGGTTCAGGTTGGGGTTTTAGTGTGTGTTTGGGGGTTGGGTTTGCTTTTGCTGCCACTGTTTGTTATTTAAGGTAGAGTTTCAGAGTTAGAACAGTGCAGCTTCTCAATCCAGTCACTGAATTGGTATGTTATGGTTTGGTTTGGTTATGTTATGGTTTGGTTTGGTTTGGTTATGTTATGGTTTGGTTTGGTTATGTTATGGTTTGGTTATGTTATGGCTTGGTTATGTTGTGGTTTGGTTATGTTATGTTATGTTATGTTATGGTTTGGTTATAGAATCAGGGAATCAATAAGGTTGGAAAAGACCTCAGAGATCATCAAGTCCAACCTGACACCCAACACCTCCTGACTAACTAAACCATGGCACCAAGTGCCACATCCAATCCCCTCTTGAACACCTCCAGGGATGGTGACTCCACCACCTCCCTGGGCAGCACATCCCAATGATGAATGACTCTCTCCATGAAGAACTTTCTCCTCACCTCCAGCCTAAACCTCCCCTGGCACAGCTTGAGACTGTGTCCTCTTGTTCTGGTGCTGCTTGCCTGGGAGATAAGACCAAGCCCCTCCTGGCTACAAGCTCCCTTCAGGGAGTTGGAGAGAGCAAGAAGGTCTCCCCTGAGCCTCCTCTTCTCCAGGCTAAGCAACCCCAGCTCCCTCAGCCTCTCCTCACAGGGCTGTGCTCCAGACCCCTCCCCAGCTTTGTTGCCCTTCTCTGGACATGTAATGTTATGTTATGGTTGTGTTATGTTATGGTTATGTTAAGTTATGGTTATGTTATGTTTATTTCATGTTATGTCATGCTATGGATGAGAAGCTGGACAGGAGCAGGCAGGGTGAGCTTGCAGCACAGAAGGCAAATCACAGCCTGGGCTGCATTAGATGATGTGTGGCCAGCAGAGCCAGGGAGGTGATTCTGCCACTTGTCTCTGCTTTGCTGAGACCTCACCTGAAGTACTGCATCCAGGTCTGGAGCCCTCAGTATAGGGAGGACATGGAGCTGATGGAGATAGTCCAGAGGAGGGCCAGGAAAATGATCAGGAGGTTGGAGCAGCTCTGCTACAAGGACAGGCTGAGGGAGCTGGGGGTGTTCAGCCTGGAGAAGAGGAGGCTCCAGGGAGACCTAATAGCAGCCTGCCAGGAGCTGAAGGGGGCTACAGGAAGGATGGAGAGAGACTGTTTACAAAGACCTGCAGGGACAGGACAAGGGACAATGGCTTCAAAGTAGAGCAGAGCAGATTTAGATTGGGTTTTAGGAACAAGTTCTTTACCATGAGGGTGGTGGAACACTGGAACAGATTGCCCAGGGGAGTGGTTGAGGCTCCTTCCCTGGAGGTATTCAAGGTGAGTCTCAATGAGGCTCTGGGCAACCTGATCTAGTTGGGGATGTCTCTGGTGACTGCAGGGAGGTTGAACTTGATGAGCTTTGGAGGTCCATTCCAACCCAGACTATTCTATGACTCTATGTTCTTTGCATGCAGTGCAAACTGTATTCCATGCAATGTTTCACAGCATTTTTGTTCTAAAAATCAGCACACCTTCTGGGCAGGGAAAAAAGAAACCAAGGAATTTTAGCAGTACCTTTGTTTGATGGCCATTCATGACACAAATTTGGTCAAGAGAGGTTCTCCTCCCCCTCTACTCTGCCCTGGTGAGGCTGCACCTAGAATATTATGTCCAGTTCTGGGCCCCTCAGGTCGAGAAGGACTTCAGGGAAATGCTTGAGAGATTCCAGCACAAAAATGATGAAGGGAGTGGAACATCTTCCTCATGAGGAGAGCCTGAGGGAGCTGAGGGCTCTGGAGCTTGGAGAGGAGGAGACTGAGAGGTGACCTCATTCATGTAGATAAGGATGTGCAGTGATCTCCTTGCTGGTGCTAAAGCTGTGCAGGGGCAGTGCCCAGAGGCTGGAGCCAGGCTCTGCTGGGGGATGCCCAATGCCAGCACAAGGGGCAGTGGTGGAAGGTGAGGCAGAAGAAGTTCCATGGAAACAGAAGGAAGAATTTCTTCCCTGTGAGGGTGAGAGAAGCCTGGAAGAGGCTGCCCAGGGGGGTTGTGGAGTCTCCCTCTCTGGAGATATTCCAACCCCACCTGGCTGTGTTGCTGTGTGATCTGCTCTGGGTGCTCCAGCTCTGGCAGGGGGGTTGGACTGGCTGAGCTTTGGAGGTCCCTGCCAGCCCCTAACATTCTGTGCTTCTGTGAAATTAGATGAACTCTGAATGTTGTGCTCGTGCTGTTGGGTGTTTTTGTTGCATTGGTGGAGATGTTGGAGGTTTTGCAGTCACTGCAGAGGCCACTCTCCAGCACTGCAGGAGCTGAAGCCTCTGTGCAGCAATGAATACAGATGGAGGAATTTTTACTTGACCCAGCTGAAGCATAAGCCTGGGAAATCTACTTTTGCAAACCCCACTGCTGTGCTAGACAGGAGAAAAGAAACCCTTTCCTGCTTCTGCAAGTCTGTGCCACAGCCCCTCCTATTTCATATATTTCTTCTTATAAACTCTAAAGCTGCTAATGCCTGCTGCAGCTGGAGCTCTCCCACTGACTACAGAGGAGAGGATTTAGAATCACTGAATTGTCAGGGCTGGAAGGGACCTCAAGGCTCAGCCAGTTCCAACCCCCCTGCCATGGGCAGGGACACCTCACACCACAGCAGGTTGCTCACAGCCACATTCAGCCTGGCTGCAAACACCTCCAGGCAGGAGGCTTCCACCACCTCCCTGGGCAACCTGTGCCAGGCTCTCACCACCCTCATGGGCAACAACTTCTTCCTCACAGCCAATCTGAATCTACCCATTTCTAGTTTTGCTCCATTTCCCCCCAGCCCTATCACTCCCTGACACCCTCAAAAGTCCCTCCCCAGCTTTCTTGTAGTCCCCTGCAGATGCTGGAAGGCCACAATAAGGTCTCCTTGGAGCCTTCTCTTCTCCAGACTACACAACCCCAACTCCCTCAGTCTGTCCTCATAGCAGAACAGCTCCAGCCCTCTGCTCCTCCTCCTGGCCCTTCTCTGGACACCTTCCAGCACCTCCAGATCCTTCCTTCCCAGGGAGGTAGCTGAGTCCCCAAGCCTGGCTGTGTTTCCAGGTGGTTTGGATGTGGTGCTTGGGGCTATGGTTTAGGGGTGACCCTTGCAGAGTAGGCTTCTGGGTTGGACTTGGTGCTCCTGAGGGTCTTCTCCCACCTGAATGTTTCTGTGAGTCTCTGATTCTGTATCTTTTTGCCCTTTGCACTCTTTATTTTTGTTTTGTTTCATACTTGACCAACATTTCTTTGAGCACTGGGGACAGCTGTGTCCAGCTGCATGACAGGAATAGACCACACTTTTCTTGCTGCAGCCCAGGATCCCCTTGGCTCTCTTGGCCACAAGGGCACATTGCTGTCCCATGCAGAACTTGCTGCCCACCAGCACTCCAAGGTCTTTCTCCATGGAGCTGCTCTCCAGCAGGGCAGCTCCTAACCTGTCCTGGTGCCTGCTGTTATCCCTCCCCAGCTGCAGGACCCTGCCCTTGTCCTTCTTGAACTCCATGAGGTTTGCCTGCAGCCAGCTCTCAGCCTGTGCAGCTCTGCTTGGATGCCAGCACAGCCTGGCAGGTGTCAGCCACCCCCCAGTGCTGTATCATCAGAACTTGCTGAGGGTCCTCTCAATCCCCTCAGCCAGGTGGTTGATAAAGATACTGAACAAAACTGGACCCAGTTTCCCAACTTAGAATCACAGAATCAGTCAGGGTTGGAAGGGACCACAAGGATCATCTAGCTCCAACCCCCTGCCATGGGCAGGGACACCCCACACTACATCAGCCTGGCCAGAGCCTCAGCCAGCCTGGGCTTGAACACCTCCAGGGACAGGGCCTCAACCACCTCCCTGGACAACCCATTCCAGGGCTTCACCACTCTCATGGGGAAGAACTTCCTCCTCCCCTCCAGCCTGAATCTCCCCACCTCCAGCTTTATTCCATTCCCCCTAGTCCTATCACTACCTGAGATCCTGAGAAGTCCTTCCCCAGCCTTCCTGTAGCCCCCTTCAGATACATCCACCAGCTCCTCTCTCCCAAAGTCACTCTCAGGCTTGGCACAGGAATTGATTGCAATCCTCCTGTTAGAAGGGTGACAACACTTGCCAGATCCCTTCCAACTCTGCTGCTTCTGCTCCAGAAGTGCCTCCCACAGCTTCAAAAGAGCAAGTAAAGAAGGAAGCTGTGCTCTGAGGACCTCCATCCCCTGCTCACAGCCTATTGCAAAGGAATATCAAGGCTGATGATGCTGCCAGAATTGAGGCTTGTGCTGTTCTATCACAGCTGAAGGAATTCAACCTGCTGCTAGGGAAAGAAACCAAACAACAAAACAAAACCAAACATTAAGAACCTCAGGAGAAATTGAGAAGAAAATGAGTTGGGGGAGGGGGAATGGGGAGGGAAATAAAAGGAAATAAAAGGGGGAAAAAAATACAAACCCCCAAAAGTTAAGGAGGAGAAATTCAGCTGCAATAGAAGAGGAATTGACAATAAGTACACATAAAATCCTGCCTCTGACAAGGAAGATTGGAGCTGAGGAAATCACTGCTCTGACTTTTCATCTTCACTGCTGCCTGCTGTCAAAACTTCACCATTCTGAAAATCATTTCCCATTAGAAGGAGGCAGAGAAATTATATTTTTGAGGTTTTTTCCCCCCCCCCCCATCTATAACTAAAAGTAAGCAAAAAAAACCCCAAGCAAAACCCCCACCCAATAATTAGTTTTGCTTCTTTCTTCTTCACTCCTTTCTCTTACCTGAGAGATTTGACTGCTCACCCTTCTGTGAAGGGAAGTGGAGGCACAAGGGAGTGGATGAGGCTCTGGCCAGGCTGATCTAGTGTGGGGTGTCCCTGCCCATGGCAGGGGGGGTTGGAACTAGATGATCCTTGGGGTCCCTTCCAACCCTGCCTGACACTATGATACATTTGTGAACAAGGAGAAGTGCAGAGTCCTGCAGCTGGGCAGGAAGAATAAACTGCAGCAGGACAGGCTGGGAGGTGATCTGCTGGAGAGCAGCACCAAGGAGAAGGAAGTCCTGGTGGGCAGCAAGTTCTGCATGGGACAGCAAAGTGCCCTGGGGGCCAAGAAGGCCAATGGGGTCCTGGGCTGCATTCAGAGGAGTGTGGCCAGCACAGCCAGGGAGGTTCTCCTCCTCCCCCTCTACTCTGTCCTAGTGAGACCTCACCTGGACTATTGCTTCCAGTTCTGGGCTCCCCAGTTCAGGAGGGACAGGGATCTGCTGGAGAGAGTCCAAGGGAGAGTTACCAGGATGCTGAAAGGACTGCAGCACTGCCTGGGGAGGAGAGGCTGAGGGAGCTGGGGTTGCTTAGCCTGGAGAAGAGGAGGCTCAGAGGAGACCTTCTTGCTCTCTCCAACTCCCTGCAGGGAGGTTGCAGCCAGGTGGGGGTTGGTCTCTTCTCCCAGGCAAGCAGCACCAGAACAAGAGGACACAGTCTCAAGCTGTGCCAGGGGAGGTTCAGGCTGGAGGTTAGGAAGAAATTCTTCCCAGCAAGAGAGGTTGGCCATTGGGATGTGCTGCCCAGGGATCCTGGGGTGCATACAGAGGAGTGTGTCCAGCAGAGCCAGGGAGGTTCTCTTCCTCCCCCTATACTCTGCCCTGGTGAGGCCACATCAGGAATATTGCATCCAGTTCTGAGCTCCTCAGTTCAAGAGGGACAGGGATCTGCTGGAGAGAGTCCAGCAGAGGGCTGTGAGGATGCTTAGGGGACTGGAGCACTGCCTGGGGATCAGAGGCTGAGGGACCTGGAGATTTTTAGTCTGGAGAAGAGAAGACTGAAAGGAGATTTGATAAATATTCATAAATATCTGAGGCCTGGGGGTCAGGGGGAGGGGAGGGGACAGGCTCTGCTCACTTGCTCCCTGGGATAGGACAAGGAGCAATGGATAGAAACTCCAGCATAGGAGGTTCCACCTCAACACAAGGGGGAACTTCTTTACTGTGAGGGTCACAGAGCCCTGGAGCAGGCTGCCCAGAGAGGTTGTGGAGTCTCCTGCTCTGGAGACTTCCTAGCCCTGTCTGGATGTGTTCCTCTGTGACCTGAGCTAGATTGTATGCTCCTGCTGTGGCAGGGGGGTTGGACTGGATGATTTCTTTGGGTCCCTTCCAACCCCTGACATCCTGTGAGCCTGTGACTGCTGATGCTTCTGTGAAGGGATGTGGAGGCACATTTGTTGAGCAAGTCCATTTCAAGTCCCCAGGGAAACAATGATAAATTCAGTCCCTGAAGAGGTGAGTGACAGAGTCATTTATAAAGACCATCAGAATTTCAGGCACAGAGGCTTCTGAAATGTCTGGAAATACCATAAAGATTTCTCAAAGTCCACACACACACACACAAACCCCCATGAGCATTTGTTCTGAGTGACCTGTGAGAGCCTCAGGATGAAATGGAATCCTTTCTACATTTGTTCCTGAACAAAACCAATGCATTTCAGAGAATCATAGAATGGTCCAAGCAGGAAGGAACCTTTGAAGGTCATCCAGCCCAACCTCACTGCAGTCAGCAGGGACATCCCCAAGTAGATCAGGTTGCCCAGAGCCCTGCCAAGCCTCACCTTAATATCTCCAGGGATGGGGCCCCAAACACCTCCCTGGGCAACCTGTCCCAGTGTTCCACCACCCTCATAGTGAAGAACTTCTTCCTGATAACCAATCTCAATCTGTTCTGCTCTAGTTTGAAGCCATTGTCCCTTCTCCTGTCCCTGCAGGCCTTTGCAAACAGTCTCTCTCCATCCTTCTTGTAGCCCCTTTCAGGTCCTGGCAGGCTGCTATTAGGTCTCCCCAGAGCCTCCTCTTCTCCAGGCTGAACACCCCCAGCTCCCTCAGCCTGTCCTCATAGCAGAGCTGCTCCAACCCTTTTTGTGGCCCTCCTCTGGACCCTCTCCATCAGCTCCATGTCCTTCCTATATTGAGGGCTCCAGAGCTGCACACAGTACTCCAGGTGAGGTCTCAGCAGAGCAGAGCCAAGTGGCAGAATCACCTCTCTGGCTCTGCTGGCAACACTGCCTTGGATGCAGCCCAGGCTGTGATTTGCCTTCGGTGCTGCAAGCTCACACTGCCTGCTCCTGTCCAGCTTCTCATCCATCAGCACCCCCAAGTCCTTTTCCTCAGGGCTGCTTTCTATCCCCTCCTCCCCCAGTCTGTATTGATAGTGAGGATTGTCCTGGCCCAGGGGCAGGACCCTGCACTTGCTCTTGTTGAGCCTCATGAGGTTCACCTGGGCACCACCTCTCCAGCTTGTCCAGGTCCCTGTGGATGCCATCCTGTGCCTGTGGTGTATTGACAGCAGCACTCAGCTTGGTGCCATCTGCACACTTGCAGGTGGTGCATTCAGTCTCACTCTCTGTGTCAATGGTGACAATATTAAACAGCATAGGTCCCTGCATGGACCCCTGAGGGCCACCACTTGTCACTGCTCTCCATCTAGACTTCAAGCCATTGACCACCACCCTCTGGATGCACAGAGACCAGAGTCCACAGCTTCTAATCCACAGTCCTGGCAAAGTTTCCTTGCCTGGAAATCAAGGGGAAATCCAATGCTGTATTGTTTGCAATGCAGCTCACTGAGTTCTCAGCAGGGGACCAATCCAGATAGAGTTACCAGTTACTAATATCCTGGAGCTCTGTTTTCCAAATTAAAGACCATGATCCCTCTATGATGTAGCCTCAAACAGAGAAAACAATGATCCTCAGACCTTCATTAAAGACTGTGTGGCTAAACACTGTTTTTCCTTCCTCAGCTTGTGAAGGGAGGCAGCTGTCTGCTGGAGACAACAGGAGAAAAGGGCAAGCAAAGCTCTCAGAACAGTTTGCTTCAACCCCAGCCACTCCTAAAGGAGAGCAGGAGAAGGGAAATGGAGCAATGACTTGGAAAGTAAACTTCCAAGCCCTCCACATGAGGGCTTCATTGTGCTGCCCATCCCTATCTTCCAGCTCAGTGTCCTGCGTATAGAATCACAGAATGGTCTGGGTTGGAAGGGACCTCCAAAGCTCATCCAGTCCAAGCCCCTCTGCAGTCAGCAGGGACATCCCCAACTAGATCAGGTTGCCCAGGGCCTTGCCAAGTCATACTCTGAGGGAGGGGACAGGCTCTGCTCACTTGCACCCTGTGATAGGAAAAGGGGCAATGGATGGAAACTGCAGCAGAAGAGTTTCCACCTCAAGAGTATCTGAAGGGGGCTACAGGAAGGCTGGGGAGGGACTGCTCAGGATCTCAGGCAGTGATAGGACTAGGGGGAATGGAATGAAGCTGGAGGTGGGGAGATTCAGGCTGGAGGGGAGGAGGAAGTTCTTCCCCATGAGAGTGGTGAAGCCCTGGAATGGGTTGTCCAGGGAGGTGGTTGGGGCCCTGTCCCTGGAGGTGTTTAAGCCCAGGCTGGCTGAGGCTCTGGCCAGGCTGATGTAGTGTGGGGTGTCCCTGCCCATGGCAGGGGGTTGGAGCTAGCTGATCCTTGTGGTCCCTTCCAACCCTGACTGATACTATTATGAACATGAGGAGGAATTTCTTCATTGGTCACAGAAGGTCACAGAGCCCTGGAGCAGGCTGCCCAGAGAGGTTGTGGAGTCTCCTCCTCTGGAGACTTCCAAGCCCCATCTGGATGTGTTCTTTTGTGACCTGTGCTGGATTCTGTGGTCCTGCTCTGGCAGGGGGCTTGGACTGGAAGCTCTCCAGAGGTCCCTTCCACCCCCTAACATCCTGTGAGCCTGTGACCTATGTCACATTCACAAAGTAAGTGTGATCCACTACTCACTTCCAATTAACTTTCTGGTACAACATTTGCTTCATCCTGGGGACCTCAGACTCTATATAAATGTTAATACCTGAATGGACTCTGACAACTTTCTCCTCATAATGTACAACCTTTGCACTCACAGTTAATAGGACATCTTGAGTGCTACCTCCAAAGAACTGACCTACAAGGTGCACAAATTTATACTGAATGTTAAATGGTCCCCAGCTAGTACCCACCAGCTAGTCAGGAAAGCAGTGGTGCTAGGGCTTGAGCAGCTTCAGCTAAAGGTAAAGGTCAGAAATTCAGCTCTGTGTTAACTGATTGAGCAAAGCCTGCTTTAGGGATTCAAATCACATTTCAGGTCATAGAAGCAGAGAGTTGTCAGGGTTGGAAGGGAGCTCAAGGATCCATTGAGTTCCAGCCCCTACCCCTGCCATGGGCAGGGACAACTCACACTGCAGCAGGTTGCTCACAGCCACATCCAGCCTGGCTGCAAACACCTCCAGGCAGGAGGCTTCCACCACCTCCCTGGGCAACCTGTGCCAGGCTCTCACCACCCTCATGGGGAACAACTTTTTCCTCACAGCCAATCTCAATCTACTAATTTCTATTTTTGCTCCATTCCCCCCAGTCCTATCACTCCCTGACACCCTCAAATGTCCCTCCCCAGCTTTCTTGGAGCCCCCTTCAGATACTGGAAGGCCACAATTAGGTCTCCTCAGAGCCTTCTCTTCTGCAGACTGAACAGCCCCAACTCCTTCAGTCTGTCCTCACAGCAGAGCAGCTCCAGCCCTCTGCTCATCCTCATGGCCCTTCTCTGGACACCTTCCAGCACCTCCAGATCCTTCCTTCCCAGGGAGGTGGTTGAGTCCCCAAGCCTGGCTGTGTTTCCAGGTGGTTTGGCTATGGTGCTTAGGGCTCTGGTTTAGGGGTGACCCTTGCAGAGTAGGCTTCTGGGTTGGACTTGGTGCTCCTGAGGGTCTTTTCCCATCTGAATATTTCTGTGAGTCTGTGATTCTGTATCTCCCTGACACCCTCAAAAGTCCCTCCCCAGCTTTCTTGGAGCCCCCTTCAGATACTGGAAGGCCACAATTAGGTCTCCTCAGAGCCTTCTCCAGACTGAACAACCCCAACTCCCTCAGTGTGTCCTCACAGCAGAGCAGCTCCAGCCCTCTGCTCATCCTCGTGTCCCTTCTCTGGACACCTTCCAGCACCTCCAGATCCTTCCAGTAATAGAGGCTCCAGCACTGGATACAGAGCTCCAGGTGAGGTCTCAGCAGTGTGGAGCAGAGGGGGAGGATCACACCCCTCACCCTGCCAGCTGTGCTCCTCTTGCTGCAGCCCAGGATGGGGTTGTACTAACAAGCTCCTCTCTGTTCTTCTCTCTTTTACCCTGTGTAGGGTGGGGAAAGGGAGCAGGGAGGGGGAAGCTGTTTGCAACCCCCCCTGGTTTTGTCCAGGAGGCTTCTTTTGGTGCTTATAAATTAGAAATACATGTAAGCCTTGTCTAGTTTGTACCTATTAATTTGATTTCATATTTCTGGACTGCAGTTTTGTTTGCAAACAGAGCTTCATTTGCTTCCAGCTGAGCTAGGCTGGCAATTATATGCTGGGGGTAATTTCACCCCACCACAGGCTGGAATGAGTTGCAGCAAGGGGCTGCTCAGCATCTCTCTGCATTCTCTCCATGCACCCAAGTGCAGCAGCAGCAGCAGCAGCAGCAGCAGCAGCCCTCCTGCAGCACGTGCTGCCCAGCAAGCACTCCCTCACATTTAAAACACAATCATGACATTGTACACAGGCACAGCAGAAGGCTAATAGCTCAGTGGCCACAGCAATTTTGCATGGGAGTGCTATGCAAATACCCATAAAAGGGAAGGGAAGGGAAGGGAAGGGAAGGGAAGGGAAGGGAAGGGAAGGGAAGGGAAGGGAAGGGAAGGGAAGGGAAGGGAAGGGAAGGGAAGGGAAGGGAAGGGAAGGGAAGGGAAGGGAAGGGAAGGGAAGGGAAGGGAAGGGAAGGGAAGGGAAGGGAAGGGAAGGGAAGGGAAGGGAAGGGAAGGGAAGGGAAGGGAAGGGAAGGGAAGGGAAGGGAAGGGAAGGGGAGTAGAACAGAATGGGATAGCATAGCATAGCATAGCATAGAATAGAATAGAATAGAATAGACCAGGTTGGAAAAGACCGTGGGGATCATCGAGTCAAACCTATCACCCAACACCATCTCATCAACTAAACCATGGCACCAAGTGCCTCATCCAGGCTCTTCCTAAAAGTTTCCAGCTATTGTGACTCCACCACCTCCCTGGGCAGCACATCCCAATGGCCAATCTCTCTTCCTGGGAAGAATTTCTTCCTAACCTCCATCCTAAACCTCCCCTGGCACAGCTTGAGACTGTGTCCTCTTGCTCTGGTGCTGGGTGCCTGGGAGAAGAGACCAAACCCCACCTGGCTACAACCTCCCTTCAGGGAGTTGGAGAGAGCAATGAGGTCTCCCCTGAGCCTCCTCTTCTCCAGGCTAAGCAACCCCAGCTCCCTCAGCCTCTCCTCACAGGGCTGTGCTCCAAACCCCTCCCCAGCTTCGTTGCCCTTCTCTGGACTTGTTCCAGCAAGTCAACCTCCTTCCTAAACTGAGTGGCCCAGAACTGGACACAGGACTCAAGGTACTGTGGATCTGCTGCATGGGAGGCTCAAAGAGTTGCAGCACTGCAGCATCCACTCCTACTTGCTAACTGTACAATAATTATGGTGTTTAAGATCAATGACCTTGAAAGTGGAATCCCAAATGTCATTGCTAGGAAAAAGTTTCATAATCTTGTGGCTTGGTTGCGACACAGACTTCCTTGCCTGGTGGATGTGGGGCAGGCTGTGGATGTAGTCTACCAGGACTTCAGCAAGGCCTTTGACACCATCCCCCATAGCAAACTCCTGGCCAAGCTGTCAGTCCCTGGCTTGGACAGCAGCACTCTGAGCTGGGTTAGGAACTGGCTGGAGGCTGAGCCCAGAGAGTGGTGGTGAATGGTGCCACAGCCAGCTGGCAGCCAGGCACCAGTGGTGTGCCCCAGGGATCAGTGCTGGGCCCCATCCTGTTCAATATCTTTATTGATGATCTTGAGGAGGGGATGGAGTCCATCATCAGCAAGTTTGCAGATGACACCAAGCTGGGGGCAGGAATTGGTCTGTTATAGGGTAGGAGAGCTCTGCAGAGGGACCTTGTCAGGCTGAGCAGATGGGCAGAGTCCAATAGGATGGAATTGAACAAGTCCAAGTGCCAGGGGCTGCACTTTGGCCACACCAACCCCAGGCAGAGCTACAGGCTGGGGTCAGAGTGGCTGAGAGCAGCCAGGCAGAGAAAAACCTGGGGGGCCTGGTGGTTGACAGTAGGCATGAGCCAACAGTGTGCACAGGTGGCCAAGAATGCCAGTGGCATCCTGGCCTGCATCAGGAACAGTGTGGCCAGCAGGAGCAGGGAAGTCATTCTGCCATGGGCTCAGCACTGGTTAGGCCACACCTCGAGTCCTGTGTCCAGTTCTGAGCTCCTCAGTTTAGGAAAGATGTTGAGGTGCTGGAAGGTGTCCAGAGAAGGGCAACAAAGCTGGGGAGGGGTCTGGAGCACAGCCCTGTGAGGAGAGGCTGAGGGAGCTGGGGTTGCTTAGCCTGGAGAAGAGGAGGCTCAGGGGAGACCTTCTTGCTCTCTCCAACTGCCTGAAGGGAGGTTGTAACCAGGTGGGGGTTGGTCTCTTCTCCCAGGCAAGCAGCACCAGAACAAGAGGACACAGTCTCAAGCTGTGCCAGGGGAGGTTTAGGCTGGATGTTAGACAGAAGTTCTTTCCAGCAGGAGAGATTGGCCATAGGAATGTGCTGCCCAGGGAGGTGGTGGGGTCGATGTCCCTGGATGTGTTTAAGCATAGCCTGGATGAGGCACTTTGTGTTGGGTGATTGTGTTGGGTGAGAGGTTGGACTTGATGATCTTGGGGGGTCTCTTCCAATCTTGGTGATTCTGTGTGATTATCATAGTGTAGAAGTCAGAGCCTCATATAACAAATAAACCATAATGGGTGATGGACAAAAGCAGTAGCCTGATAATCACACCAGGACACCAGCCCCTTTGTCTCACCTCTCCTTTAGAATAAGCCCAAACCAGAGATTCTCATTTAATGCCTTCCAGAAGCTGGATACAGCAGTGCTGAGCCCTGAATTCTCATTCATCTTGTGTCAAGAGCTGGTGGCTACATAAACTCTGGTGGAAGTTTGCAGTCTATGGAGATTTCACCTGCTGTGATCCTCATGCTGGGCTGTTGGGTAATCAATAACAAGTGCTGACAGCTCAGATTAATTCATTTGGCTGTGTGTTATGGTTTTCATAGGTAAGGAATGGGGGGAAACATGAGAGATTGGTAAGCTCGTGCCAAATGAAGTTGTCCTTTAATCCTAATAGCAAATAAATCAAATGCTATTAAAAGCCCCAAAGAATTAACCAAGTGTGGGCAGCTTCAGGAAGATTAGCAGGCTATTCATGACCTGGAGTATGTCAGAGAGAAGCACAAGCAACCTGAGTGGCCAGACAAGGCAGAGCATTCAGATTTCTCCTGGGATCTAGGAGAGCTACACAGGACCCAAGTGGAGTAAATCATTGACCACAGAATCGACCAGGCTGGAAGAGACCTCCAAGAGCATCGAGTCCAACCAATCACCCAACCCCATCTCATCAACCAGACGATGGCACTGAGTGCCTCAGCCAGGCTTTTCTTAAACACCTTCAGGGACATCAGTCAGAGAATCATAGCACCATAGAATCAGCCAGGTTGGAAAAGACCTCAGAGATCATCAAGTCCAATACCTAACACCTCCTGACAACTAAACCATGGCTCCTAGAGCCACATCCAAGCCTTTCTTTACCACTTCCAGGGATGGTGAATAGGATAGGATAGGATAGGATAGGATAGGATAGGATAGGATAGGATAGGATAGGATAGGATAGGATAGGATAGGATAGGATAGGATAGGATAGGATAGGATAGACCAGGTTGGAAGAGACCTTCAAGATCAAGTCCAACCTAACACCCAACACCATCTAATCAACTAAACCATGGCACCAAGCACCCCATACAGTCTCTTCCTAAACACCTCCAATGGTGGTGACTCCACCACCTCCCTGGGCAGCACATTCCAAGGGCCAATCTCTCTTGCTGGGAAGAACTTTATCCTCACTTCCAGTCTAAACATTCCCTGGCACAGCTTGAGACTGTGTCCTCTTGTTCTGCTGCTGATGGCCTGGCAGAAGAGACCAACCCCACCTGGCTGCAAGCTCCCTTCAGGTAGTTTTAGGCAGTTTATGTTCCAACAGTGCTAAAACTGAACCCATTTATGGTCCAGGATCACTGTGGCAGTCTGAGGCAAGTGCCTTTAAGGAAACCACAGAGTTACAGACCTCCTCCAGAAGCTAGAAAGGTCCAGGAGGTGTACCAGAAAGTGTAATCTTCCTATTTCATACACATAAATCCTGCCTCCCTATAATCTGGCTGCAAAGTCACTTTCTTCCCTTTTCCCCTGATTTTCTCCCCCCCCAGGAAGGACGAGCAGGTTCTTATCTTCCTGGTGGGGGAGTAAAGCCAGGTTGGCATTGGCAAGTAGGCCTGGAGCAGCTTAATGCCCCTCAGTTTAGGAAAGATGTTGAGATGCTGGAAGGTGTCCAGAGAAAGGCAACAAAGCTGGGGAGGGGTTTGGAGCACAGCCCTGTGAGGAGAGGCTGAGGGAGCTGGGGTTACTTAGCCTGGAGAAGAGGAGGCTCAGGGGAGACCTTCTTGCTCTCTCCAACTCCCTGAAGGGAGGTTGGAGCCAGGTGGGGATTGGTCTCTTCTCCCAGGCACCAGAACAAGAGGACACAGTCTCAAGCTGCACCAGGGGAGGTTTAGGCTGGTGGTGAGGAAGAAATTCTTCCCAGCAAGAGAGATTGGCCATTGGGATGTGCTGCCCAGGGAGGTGGTGGAGTCACCATCCCTGGAGGTGTTTAGGAAGAGCCTGGATGAGTCACTTGGTGCCATGGTTGAGTTGATGAGATGGTGTTGGGTGATAGGTTGGACTGGATGATCTCCAAGGTCTTTTCCAACCTGGTCTATTCTATTCTATTCTATTCTATTCTATTCTATTCTATTCTATTCTATTCTATTCTATTCTATTCTATTCTATTCTATTCTATTCTATTCTATTCTATTCCATTCCATTCCATTCCATTCCATTCCATTCCATTCTATTCCATTCCATTCCATTCCATTCTATTCTATTCTATTCTATTCTATTCTACCTGGGGCCTGGAGTTGCCAAATTGAATTTTGTGGTGTGTCACAAGGCTGAGGGAGCTGGGGGTGTTCAGCCTGGAGAAGAGGAGGCTCAGGGGGGAGACCTTATCATTCTGGGGCCAGGCTCTGCTCCCAGGCAATTTGTGACAGGACTAGAGGGAATGGTCTGAAGCTGCACCAGAGGAGGTTTAGGTTGGATGTTAGGAAGCAATTCTTCACAATAAGGCTGATTAGGCACTGGGGTGGGCTGCTCAGGGAGGTGGTGGAGTCACCATCACTGGAGGTGTTTAAAAAGAGCCTGGATGAGGCACTTGCTGGCCATGGTTTAGCTGTTATACATTATCATGTTATGTAAACAGCAATGATGACAGTAAAATGTTGTTGTTATTATGATCATTTCAGGTCTTATTCATCTCACAAACACCTCTCTGATGTGAAAATTCCAGTGGGGCATGGAGAATAAAGAAATTTGAGCTGAAACTCAGATCTGGGCAGAACTTCCCTTGCCATCTCTGCAGCACCAAAGCTTCTCTTCCTCAAATGCCTCCACATTAAGAAGGCATTGGTCTCCAAACTAAGCAAAGGGAGTAGAGCAAGCAGTAAGTAGATTTAATGGAATGAAATTAATTGAGGGAAAAATTGGGTCTGGTTGCAACAGAAGATTCCTCCTGGGAGATTAACTTGTCACTGTCACTTAGCAGCACTAATTTCACCTTCTTGTCTCTCCAAATCAGCTGTAATAGTCATGTTTCTTCAGGAACAAACCAAAGTGGTTAAGCCCCTACCAGATCTATCCCTCTAAACTGTGTAGGACTGGCAGGATGCTCTGGATTTTCTCAGTGTGTAATTGATTCAGAGACACACAGAACCATAGAGTTATTGAAGCTGGAACAAACCAAAGTTTCATAGTTTCATAGTTTCATTCAGGGTTGGAAGGGACCACAAGGATCATCTAGTTCCAACCCCCCTGCCATGGGCAGGGACACCCCACACTACATCAGCCTGGCCAGAGCCTCAGCCAGCCTACTCTTAAACACCCCCAGGGACAGGGCCTCGACCACCTCCCTGGACAACCCATTCCAGGGCTTCACCACTCTCATGGGCAAGAACTTCCTCCTCACATCCAGCCTGAATCTCCCCACCTCCAGCTTCATTCCATTCCCCCTAGTCCTATCACTACCTGAGATCCTGAGAAGTCCTTCCCCAGCCTTCCTGTAGCCCCCTTGAGATACTGGAAGGCCACAATGAGGTCACCTGGGAGCCTTCTCTTCTGCAGACTGAACAGCCCCAACTCCTTCAGTCTGTCCCCATAGGAGAGGTGCTCCAGCCCTCTCATCATCCTCGTGGCCCTTCTCTGGACACCTTCCAGCACCTCCACATCCCTCTTGTCATAGGGGCTCCAGAACTGGACACAGTACTCCAGGTGGGGTCTCCCCAGAGCTGAGCAGAGGGGGAGGATCACCTCCCTCGACCTGCTGGCCACACTTCTCCTGATGCAGCCCAGGCTCTGCTTGGCTTTCTGGGCTGCAAGTGCACACTGAGAGCTCCTGGTGAGCTTCTCCTCCCCCAGCACCCCCAAGTCTCTCTCCTCAGGGCTGCTTTCCAGCCAGTCCCTGCCCAGCCTGGATTTGTGCCTGGGATTGCCTCCACCCAGATGCAGGACCCTGCCCTTGCTCTTGTTGAACCTCCTGAGGTTGGCTTGTGCCCACCTCTCCAGCCTGTCCAGGTCCCTCTGGATGGATCCCTTCCCTCCAGCCTGTCTGCTGCACCACACAGCTTGGTGTCATCAGCAAACTTGCTGAGGGTGCACTCAATGCCACTGTCCATGGCACCCACAAAGATGTTGAACAAGACAGGTCCCAGGACTGATCCCTGAGGGACTCTGCTTGTCCCTGGCCTCCACTGGGACATGGAGCCATTGACAGCCACTCTTTGGGTGCGGCCAAAGTGGTTAAGTCCCTACCAGATCTATCCCACTGAACTGTGCAGAACTGTCAGGAAAGTATCAGGATTAGATGGTGTTGGGTGATAGCTTGGGCTTGATGATCTTGGAGGTCTCTTCCAACCTGGTTAATTCTGTTTTCTGTAACTGGGTGGGATCTGATCAGTGTCTATCAGTATCTGAGGGGTGGGTGTCAAGTGCTATTTTGGATGGTACACACTAATAAGACAAGGAACAACAGGTACAAGGTTGAACATAGAAGGTTTCAGCTCAACACGAGGAGAAACTTCTTTGGTGTGACAATGACAGAGCCCTGGAGCAGGCTGCCCAGAGAGGTTGTGGAGTCTCCTTCTCTGGAGACTTTCAAGCCCCATCTGGATGCATTCCTGTGTGACCTGCACTGGATTCTATGGTCCTGCTCTGACAGGGGGGTTGGACTGGATGATCTCTTGAGGTCCCTTCCAACCCTTAATATCCTGTGCTTGGGATCTATGGCTGTAGACTTTCCAAACCCACCTGGATGAATTCCTGTGCAGACTCCCCTTGGTAATGCTGCTTTGGCAGGGGGGGGTTGGACTGGATGATCCCTGGAGGTCCTTTCCAACGTCTAATGTACTGTGAGACTGTGGTGATGGTAACTGATTAGTAACTCTGTTTATTCTGTAGTTGAGCTCCAGTTCCCTGTTTGATACCTGTGGGTTAGGCATTCCTGAAACCACTGCTTATAGTTTCCCATCAAACAAAGCCAATCCCCCCTCTTGCTGTGTGCTCTCATCAAATGCCACAAGCAGTGTGCTGAAGAATGCTTGTCACAGTTTACTAAATAAACCTGAGCTGCTTAACTGAGCTGAATTTTAAGCCTGGCAAACAAAAGCCTAGGATTGATGCTCCAACTCCCAGTTCTATCTCATTTGCTTTACAGGTGAAGAAAAAAACCTAATACCATAATTTACCAATGACTTATTGCTTCTTTCCCATGAAGTTTTGGCACAGTGGATGTTAACCTAGGGCTCCAGAGGCTTTGTTCATCTTCTATTGTTTGTTTCTTTAGATTTAGGCTGAACATGAGCCTGCAGTGTGCCCAGGCAGCCAAGAGGGCCAATGGCATCCTGGCCTGCATCAGGAACAGTGTGGCCAGCAGGAGCAGGGAGGTCATTCTGCCCCTGGACACTGCACTGGTTAGGCCACACCTCGAGTCCTGTGTCCAGTTCTGGGCCCCTCAGTTTAGGAAGGAGGTTGACTGGCTGGAACCTGTGAGGAGAGGCTGAGGGAGCTGGGGTTGCTTAGCCTGGAGAAGAGGAGACTCAGGGGTGACCTTCTTGCTCTCTACAACTACCTGAAGAGAGGTTGTAGACAGGCAGAGGTTGGTCTCTTCTCCCAGGCAAGCAGCACCAGAACAAGAGGACACAGTCTCAGGCTGCGCCAGGGGAGGTTTAGGTTGGATGTTAGGAAGAAGTTCTACACAGAGAGAGTGATTGCCCATTGGAATGGGCTGCCTGGGGAGGTGGTGGAGTCACCATCACTGGAGGTGTTCAGGAGGAGACTTGATGGGGTGCTTGGTGCCATGGGTTAGTTGTTTAGGTGGGGTTGGATTGATTGATGGGCTGGACATGATGATCTTGAAGGTCTCTTCCAACCTGGTCTGGTCTGCTCTGCTCTGCTCTATTCTATTCTATTCTATTCTATTCTATTCTATTCTATTCTATTTCCAAGTGGTCGGCAACTGGAATGTCAGGAACAAGGGTGTGGGATGGAAAACTTAGAGCAAGAGTTGAAAATAAGGAGAAGGAATAGCTAAGTTCAGTATGGAGAACAGAAGGCTTCTTGTGGCCTTCCAGGATCTGAAGTGGGCTACAGAAAAGCTGGGGAAGGGCTTTTGAGGGTGTCAGGGAGTGATAGGACTGGGGGGAATGGAGCAAACCTAGCAGTGGTTAGATTGAGATTGGCTGTGAGGAAGAAGTTGTTCCCCATGAGGGTGGTGAGAGCCTGGCACAGGTTGCCCAGGGAGGTGGTGGAAGCCTCCTGCCTGGAGGTGTTTGCAGCCAGGCTGGATGTGGCTGTGAGGAAGCTGCTGTGGTGTGAGGTGTCCCTGCCTATAGCAGGGAGTGTTGGAACTGGATGACCTTTGAGGTCCCTTCCACCCCTAACAATTCTGTGATTCTAAGCTGCAAGTAAATCCTAAATTCAGAAGAAAACACTCCCACTACTCATTTCTAAAAGAGTTCTTTGTTTTGAAGCCTAGGAATTCAGAACAAGCAAGGATTTATGGCTCAGAGTGAGACCTGATAATCTTCAGCTGCAATGAATCTAGATCATGAGGGTGAGTGCCAGGACACGAGTAATTGGCAGCCTTCTGCTTGAGTGACAGAAAGATGGCTCAAAACTGTCAAGCAGAAAGTGATGGAGCTAGGCTTATGTTCAATATCCCCTTAAAACCCAAAGTGGGGTAGGAAAGTTGCATCTCCTGTCACTTGTGGAACTTCCTGCTTTCCTGGGAGGCTCTTGCCCTCTGAGGAAGCCTTATCTGATATGATGGCTCTGGTGACATCCCCCCCATGGAGTACTGTGTCCAGTTCTGGAGCCCCTACTACAGGAAGGATCTAGAGGTGTTGGAACATATCCAGAGAAGGGCCAGGAGGATGAGCAGAGGGCTGGAGCTGCTCTGCTATGGTGACAGACTTAGGGAGTTGGGGTTGTGCAGTCTGGAGAAGAGAAGGCTCTGAGGAGACCTAATTGTGGCCTTCCAGAATCTGAAGAGGGCTACAGGAAAGCTGGGGATGGATTTTTGAGGGTGTCAGGGAGTGATAGGACTGGGGGGGATGGAGCAAAAGTAGAAATGGGTAGATGGAGATTAGATGTGAGGAAGAAGTTGTTCCCCATGAGGGTGGTGAGAGCCTGGCACAAGTTGCCCAGGGAGGTGGTGGAAGCCTCCTGCCTGGAGGTGTTTGCAGCCAGGCTGGCTGTGGCTGTGAGCAACCTGCTGTAGTGTGAGGTGTCCCTGCCCATGGCAGGGGGGTTGGGACTGGCTGATCCTTGAGGTGCCTTCCAACCCTAACAATTGTATGACTCTGTGAAAAGGAGAGAAAGATTGGTCCCTGACTTTGAAAAGACAGCGGGCATGTGAAGGAAGGATCCGGCAGTTCTTTTAATGGCTCCCATATGGAGAAGAAAGAGAGTCAGTAATTATTTTAAGTGTGCCATTAACACCGAGAACAAGCCCCGGGGGGATTCGAGCACTTCAGTGCTGCCTAACTGTGCATGAGCTCCTTAACCAGATAGGCTCAGAGTGTTTCATAGGCTGCTCACTGAAGTCCGTTTCCACACCAGACTTTTCTCATCACCTACAAGGTCTGTTCCATGGGCAACTTGAGTTCTGTGTCCAGTTCTGGGCCCCCCAGTTTAAGAAAGATGTTGAGTTGCTGGAATGTGTCCAGAGAAGGGCAACAAAGGTGGGGAGGGGTCTGGAGCACAGCCCTGTGAGGAGAGGCTGAGGGAGCTGGGGTTGCTTAGCCTGGAGAGGAGGAGGCTCAGGGGAGACCTTCTTGCTCTCTACAACTCCCTGAAGGTAAACCTACTTGCTCTCTTATACTACCTCCAGTGATGGTGACTCCACCACCTCCTTGGGCAGCACATCCCAATGGCCAATCTCTCTTGCTGGGAAGAACTTTCGCTTCACCTCCAGCCTAAACTTCCCCTGGCACAGCTTGAGACTGTGTCCTCTTGTTCTGGTGCTGCTTGCCTGGGAGAAGAGACCAACCCCCACCTGGCTGCCTTCAGGGAGTTGTAGAGAGCAAGAAGGTCTCCCCTGAGCCTCCTCTTCTCCAGGCTAAGCAACCCCAGCTCCCTCAGCCTCTCCTCACAGGGCTGTGCTCCAGACCCCTCCCCACCTTTGTTGCCCTTCTCTGGACACCTTCCAGCATCTCAACATCTTTCTTGAATTGAGGAGCCCAGAACTGGACACAGGACTCGAGGTGTGGCCTAACCAGTGCAGTGTACAGGGGCAGAATGACCTCCCTGCTCCTGCTGGCCACACTGTTCCTGATGCAGGCCAGGATGCCATTGGCCTTCTTGGCCACCTGGGCACACTGCTGGCTCATGTTCAGCTGCTGTCAACCACTACCCCCAGGTTCCTTTCTGCCTGGCTGCTCTCCAGCCACTCTGTCCCCAGCCTGCAGTGCTGCATCTTCCATTCCTTCCTCTTGCTCTGTTTTTTCAGCATTCATAAGTGCTGTGTGCTTTGAGTGGTGAAAAATGCAGGGAAAATGATTGAGCTTGGCTTGAGCAACGAGTAATTTGGAGGTAGAAGGACAACAGCAAGGCACCTTGCCACTAGGGATGTTGCTGGTGGTGCAAGTGTGTAAATCTGGTTCCAGGATTCCCTACTAAGTGTGCCAGCTTCCCATCATCTGTCCTTAATGCTACTCAAAGTGTAGCAGAGCAGCATCTGTGACAGCTGGCTGAGCTGGATGGAGAGTTAATGCGGTTGGAAAGGGAGAACTGGTTTATGTTCCCTGGAATGGCTAAAGATATGATGGAGGCAGCTTGCTTGAGCCCCAGGGGCCAACAATCTGTTTGGAAACACTCAACTGGGCCAAGGTAGAGCCAGCAGCAGTGGCATGCAATGATCCAACCTGCTGATGCATTTCTGGCAGCATATGCACACCGTCCAAGGGCATCCCAAGGCCAGAATGGTGCATGAACATACAGTCATGGAATTGTCAGGGGTGGAAGGGACCTCAAAGAGCAGCCAGTTCCACACCTCCTGCACTGTCAGGGACACTTCACACTGGATCAGGTTGCTCACAGCCACATCCAGCCTGGCTGCAAACACCTCCAGGCAGGAGGCTTCCACCACCTCCCTGGGCAACCTGTGCCAGACTCTCACCACCCTCATGGGGAACAACTTCTTCCTCACAGCCAATCTCAATCTACCCATTGCTAGCTTTGCTCCATTCCCCCCAGTCCTATCACTCCCTGACACCCTCAAAAGTCCCTCCCCAGCTTTCTTGGAGCCCACTTCAGATACTGGAAGGCCACAATTAGGTCTCCTTGGAGCCTTCTCCTTTCCAGACTGAACAACTCCAACACTCTCAGTTTGTCCCCATCGCAGTAGAGCTTAAAAACCTTCTCCTGCTGGCCAGGCTATTCCTGATGATCTTTCAGAACTACAACAGTCAAACCCAGGGTAACTAAACAGTGCTGCAGGAACTTCTCTAGACACAGGCTGCTGGGTTGGGCTGAGGTCTGCTGTGATTCAGTGATGATCAACACAAAGTGGTGATGATGGCAACAATCATCCCTGCGGCACCAACAGACAGCAGAGAACTCAAAGGAAATTATTCCCACTCAGGAAGTCATCACTCTGGGCAGTGTTATGAAAAGTGTATGGATGAGCTTGGTCCTCACAGGCAGTCAAAAGACAAAGGCAATTATAGAATGAGACTGGAGAATACAAGGCAAAAAAAAACATCATTACAAGAGTAGCTAAAGCACAAATCCATACTCCTGCCACTCCTGCTTGAATATTGCATGCCTCTGTCATCTTTCTTTTATAGGAAGTCTTAGCCCTGGTAAATCTGCAGACAAGGACAAGGGGATTGATCCCTCATCAGTAAATTTGCAGATGACACCAAGTTAGGAGCAGGAGTTGATCTGTTAGAGGGTTGGAGAGCTCTGCAGAGAGACCTTGCCAGGCTGAACAGATGGGCAGAGTCCAAGGGCAGGAGATTGAACACATCCAAGTGCCAGGTTCTACACATTGGCCACAACAACCCCAGGCAGTGCTACAGGCTGGGGTCAGAGTGGCTGAGAGCAGCCAAACAGAGAGGGACCTGGGGGTGCTGGTAGACAGCAGCTGAACATGAGCCTGCAGTGTGCCCAGGTGGCCAAGAAGGCCAATGGCATCCTGGCCTGCATCAGGAACAGTGTGGCCAGCAGGAGCAGGGAGGTCATTCTGCCCTGTGCTCAGCACTGGTTAGGCCACACCTTGAGTCCTGTGTCCAGTCCTGGGCTCCTCAGGTTAGGAAAGATGTTGAGCTGCTGGAACGTGTCCAGAGAAGGGCAACAAAGCTGGGGAGGGGTCTGGAGCACAGCCCTGTGAGGAGAGGCTGAGGGAGCTGGGGTTGCTTAGCCTGGAGAAGAGGAGGCTCAGGGGAGACCTTCTTGCTCTCTGCAACTCCCTGAAGGGAGGTGGTAGCCAGGTGGGGGTTGGTCTCTTCTCCCAGGCAAGCAGCACCAGAACAAGAGGACACAGTCTCAAGCTGTGCCAGGGGAAGTTTAGGTTGGAGGTGAGGAAGAAATTCTTCCCAGCAAGAGAGATTGGCCATTGGGATGTGCTGCCCAGGGAGGTGGTGGAGTCACCATCACTGGAGGTGTTTAAGAAGAGCCTGGATGAGGCACTTGGTGCCATGGTTGAGTTGATGAGATGGTGTTGGGTGATAGGTTGGACTTGATGATCTCTGAGGTCTTTTCCAGCCTGGTTAATTCTGTATTCTGTATATGAAGGACAGGAATGTGAAATCATTCCCATATGAGAAAGGATTAGGTAGGTTTAGGATTTTTGAGCACGAAGAAAATATAATGCATTGATTGAATGAAGTGTGACAGAAATGAAGGAACATCAAGAGGGATGAATGAACACAGAACAATGCTGTCACATACTGGTCCTGCCCATGGTCTGGCTGATGGGATGCTAGCTAGGTTTGAGATGAAAGCCTGACAGAGAAGTTATTGTGTTGCTAGATTAAGATGATAAATCCCATTTAAGAAGAGAAATTCAATTTGTGTCTCCTGTCATTTTGTTTCAGACAGCAGCCTTCCTCCGGGGTTTCATTGTACTGTCTGCAGCTGTATTTCCATTGCATATTTATATTTCCACTGGGCAACCTGACCTAGCTGAGGATGTCCCTGCTTACTGCAGAGGGGGTTGGACTGGATGACCTTCAGAGGTGTTTTCCAATCCAGACCATTCTATGATTCTATGACTCTATGACTATGACTCTATGACTCTGTGATTCCATGATGCTATGATTCAGTGATTCTATGATTCTGTGACTCTATGATTCTGTGATTCAATGACTATGATTCTATGACTCTGATTCTATGACTCTGATTCTATGATTCTATGACTCTATGATTCTGTGATTCTATGACTCTGATTCTATGATTCCATGAATCTATGACTCTGGTTAGGCCACACCTCGAGTCCTGTGTCCAGTTCTGGGCCCCTCAGGTTAGGAAGGAGGTTGACTTGCTGGAACGAGTCCAGAGAAGGGCAATGAAGTTGGTGAGGGGTTTGGAACACAGCCCTGTGAGGAGAGGCTGAGGGAGCTGGGGTTGCTTAGCCTGGAGAAGAGGAGACTCAGGGGTGACCTTATTGCTCTCTACAGCTCCCTGAAGGGAGGTTGTAGCCAGGCAGAGGTTGGTCTCTTCTCCCAGGCAAGCAGCACCGGAACAAGAGGACACAGTCTCAGACTGTGCCAGGGGAGGTTTAGGCTGAAGGTTAGGAAGAAGTTCTACACAGAGAGAGTGATTGCCCATTGGAATGGTCTACCTGGGGAGGTGGTGGAGTCACCATCACTGGAGGTGTTCAGGAGGAGACTTGCTGGGGTGCTTGGTGCCATGGGTTAGTTGTTTAGGTGGGTTGGATTGGTTGATGGGTTGGATGCGATGATCTTGAAAGTCTCTTCCAACCTGGTCTATTCTATTATTCTATTCTATTATATTTTAATGCAACAACCTTGAAACTTGAGAGTCACTCCCTAAATCCACTGTGAACACTCTCAGGTCTCATAGAACCATAGCATGTAATGGGCTGGAAGGGATCTCTACAGGTTATCTAATCTGGCCTCTCTGCCCAAGCAGGATCATCCAGGGTAATCTGCACAGGAATGCATCCAGGTGAGATTGGAAAGCCTTCAGAGAAGGAGACTCCACAACCTCCCTGGGCAGCCTGTTCCAGAGCTCTGTCACCCTCACCATAAAGAAGTTTCTCCTCATATTGAGGTGGAGCTTCCTGTGTTCCAGCTTATACCAATTGTTCCTTGTCCTGGCACTGGGCACCACCAAGAAGAGACCATCACCTTCATCTTGACATCTACCCCTCAGCTATTGATAAACAGTAATAACATCCCCTACCAGCTTTCTCTTTTCATGACTGAACAGCCCCAGGGCTCTCAGTCTCTCTTCTCAGGGGAGATGCTCAAGTCCCCTAAGCATCCTCCTGGCTCTCCCTTGGACTCTCTCCAGCAGGTCTCTGTCTCTCTTGACCCGGGGAGCCCAAAACCGGGCACAGGATTGCAGCTGTGGTCTCAGCAGGGCAGAGCAGAGTAGAGGGCGAGAACTGCCTAGCTCTGTTGGCCACACTATTCTTGCTGCACCCCAGGATACCACTGTCCCTATTGGCCACAGAAATCAGTTCTTGTGTTTTTCAAAGGCCACAGATGGTTTGACTGTTTATGTAAGAACAGAGGAAATTCTTAATGCTAACAAGGAATAAACACCATGAGGGTGGTGAGAGCCTGGCACAGCTTGCCCAGGGAGGTGGTGGAAGCCTCCTGCCTGGAGGTGTTTGCAGCCAGGCTGGATGTGGCTGTGAGCAACCTGCTGTAGTGTGAGGTGGCCCTGCCCATGTTGCTTATGACCCTTGAGGTCCCTTCCAACCCTGACAATTCCATGATTCAATGATTTATATGATGAAGCAAGGGCTGCTGCTAAAGCTGCTTTGCAGCCAGACTGTATGTAGCAGAAACACTGAAGGACTGCCAAGGAACTGGGGGGTGTTCAATCAATAATGAATGACACAGGTGGCTTCCATGCATTGAACACCAACAGAGAAAACCCTGTGCTTTCCTAAAGTGCACAGCCACACACAGCACTTCACTTCTCAGGAGTTATTTTTAGCACCTAGTAAGAGGGCACCTGGACTGAGAGGCCAGCTATATCCTGGTTAGATACCAAGTAATCAATCAAGTTGCAAGCCTCTCCCCCTCATTAACCTTTCATACAACAAGTGTCTGCCAGACTCCCTGCTTGCTCAAAGCAACGTGCATTTCACCTGCTTAAAATACCCCTTGCAGGCACAGGCTGGACTGCCAGGGGTCTGATGCTCTCCAGTGTTTGAGCTGGGTTAGGAAGTGGCTGGAGGGCTGAGCCCAGAGTGTGGTGGTGAATGGTGCCACATCCAGCTGGCAGCCAGGCATTAGTGGTGTCCCCCAGGGATCAGTGCTGGCCCCATCCTCTTCAATATCTTTATTGATGATCTGGATGAGGAGACTGACTCCACCATTAGTAAGTTTTCAGATGACATCCAGTTGGGAGCAGATATTGATCTGCTGGAGGGTAGAGAGGCTCTGCAGAGGGACCTGGACAGGCTGGACAGATGGGCAGAGTCCAAGGGCATGAGATTGAACACATCCAAGTGCCAGGTTCTGCACATTGGCCACAACAACCCCATGCAGTGCTACAGGCTGGGGTCAGAGTGGCTGAGAGCAGCCAGGCAGAGAGGGACCTGGGGGTGCTGGTTGGTAGTAGGCTGAACATGAGCCCGCAGTGTGCCCAGGTGGCTAGGAAGGCCAATGGCATCCTGGCCTGCATCAGGAACAGTGTGGCCAGCAGGAGCAGGGAGGTCATTCTGCCCTGTGCTCAGCACTGGTTAGGCCACACCTGGAGTCCTGTGTCCAGTTCTGGGCTCCTCAGTTTAGGAAAGATGTTGAGTTGCTGGAAGTTGTCCAGAGAAGGACAAGAAAGCTGGGGAGGAGTTTGGAGCACAGCCCTGTGAGGAGAGGCTGAGGGAGCTGGTGGTGTCTAGCCTGGAGAAGAGGAGGCTCAGGGGAGACCTTCTTGCTGTCTACAGCTCCATGAAGGGAGGTTGTAGCCAGGTGGGGGTTGGTCTCTCAAGAAGGGCCACAAGGCCAAGCAGCAGTACTGATAAGCTAACCAGGATGAGGGCATTGGTCCCACAGTTCTGGGGACCCACCAGGCTGTAGGCCAAATGGCTAGCCCTTCCTTCAGGACTCTTTAGTCTGGTGGTTGCATTTATCTCCCCATTACCTTCTGGATTTTTTTCACCTAGTAGGTAGTAATTGTCCGTGGCACAGAGGAGGTGGACAGGATCCAAACAATTCAAGTGCTGCCAGTTGCCAGGGTCTCACTTCAAGAGAAGTGATATTCCAGGATTTGCTCCAGATCTGACAGTTTTGCAGCCTTGTCAGCTATGGGCCCACAGCCAGGTTGTGTGACAGTCATAAGACTCTCCAGCTAAAGAGGAGGAGGAGGAGGAGGAGGAGGAGAAAAAACCCAAACCTCCTGCAAACTACCTTCTTTTTATCTCAGCTCTTGTGAAAGGGAAGAGGCAGCAGCTGCTGTTTCCATATCAGATGCTTCCAGCCAGGAGCAGGGGGGCACACAGCTCAGTGCTATCATACAGTTTAAGGTCACTGGAGGAAAAGAATCTGCATACAAATGCTCCAGAGTTCAGCCTTCCTACTGTGCTCCTGAGCATTTTCTGCCTCTCAGCCACGAGCTCACAGAGATTAAGACAGTCACATTATGTTGGAGCAGTGGTGTGGCTGTGGTGGTTTTAGGCTATGCCTTTGGCATTGGTTCTGTAGGAAAATTGTTCTGTCTCTGTGCAGCAGTAAACAGTTCAAGGGGCACTGAGTTGGAAGTTCAGAGAGCTCAGCATGGTGTCGACAATTAAAACCTTTAGATATAGATACAGATGTAGATATACAGATAGAGAGATATATAGATGGATAGAGATAGAGAGAGAGAGAGAGAGAGAGAGGGAGAGAGAGAGAGAAAGAGAGAAAGAAATAGAGAGAAAGATAGAGATATGTAGACATAGAGATACAGATAGATATAGATATATAGAGATTGAGATAGAGTGATAAAGATAGAGATGATAAAGATAGAGATAATAGAGATAGAGATGGAGATAGAGATGGAGATAGAGATGGAGATAGAGATAGAGATAGAGATGGAGATAGAGATAGAGATAGAGATGGAGATAGAGATAGAGATAGAGATAGAGATAGAGATAGAGATAGAGATAGAGATAGAGATAGAGATAGAGATAGAAAGATAGGGATAGGGATAGGGATAGGGATGACAGAGAGAGATGATACGAATAGAGAGGTAAAGGTAGAGGTAGAGGTAGAGATAGAAATAGAGAGAGAGATAGAGATATGTAGATATAGAGATACAGATAGACAGATATATTGATATAGAGATAGAGATAGAGTGATAGAGACAGAGACAGAGAGAGAGATAGAGATAGAGATAGGGATAGGGATAGGGATAGGGATAGGGATAGGGATAGGGATAGGGATAGGGATAGGGATGACAGAGAGAGATGATACGAATAGAGAGGTAAAGGTGGAGATAGAGATAGAGATGATAGAGATAGAGATAGAGATAGAGATAGAGATAGAGATAGAGATAGAGATAGAGATAGAGATAGAGATAGAGATAGAGATAGAGATAGAGATAGAGATAGAGAGAGATAGAGAGGTAGAGATAGGGATAAAGGTAGAGATAGAGATAGGGATAGAGATAGAGATGATAGAGAGAGATGATACAAATAGAGAGGTAGAGGTAGAGGTAGAGGTAGAGATAGATGTAGAGGTAGAGGTAGAGGTAGAGATAGATATAGAGATAGAGACAGAGAGATGATAGAGACAGATATAGATAGAGAGATAGAGATGAGATAGAGATAGAGATAGAGATAGAGAGATAGAGATGATACAAATAGAGATACAGAGAGAGAGACAGAGACAGAGATAGAAATGATACAAATGGAGATATATAGAGATAGAGAGATGAGATTAGAGATGTATAGATAGAGAGAGGTACAGCTGAAAAATAGCAGAACTAAAGCATTTAAAATCTAAGGTCATTATATCTTAGGATGTTAGGGGCCAGAAGGGACCTTAGAAGATCATCAAGTCCAATTCCCCTGCCAGAACAAGACCATAGGTGTATATATATATATATATATATATATGTATAAAAGGTATAAAATAGTTTATTCTAATCACATTTTTAACATCTTTCCACCTTCTCTACAAGGGCAGAAACCCTTTGGCTGACAACCTCTGATGGACTGAAATGATCTTCAGCTATGCTCTCTGTCCATGTAAAGTTTTTTCACCTGAATGTGCAGTGGAAATTGCTGCTCCTTTCAAAATCCTGCCTGCATAGCACAAAATGAAGCAGAGGGGAACAGAAAATGTGAGAAAGAAGAAGGAAAGGAGAGCACAGGGAAGGGATGGAGCAAAGGAAAAAGATATCAGCATAGCAAAATCTGCAGCTCTGGCACGGTGCAGTCTGGCTCATTGCTGCAGAGGGGGATGGTTGCATCATCATGCTACCAGCAGCCTCAGGACCTGACATGTTTAGAATCATAGAATCAATAAGGTTGGAAAAGACCTCAGAGATCATCAAGTCCAACCTATCACCCAACACCTCATGACTACCTAAACCATGGCTTCAAGTCCAACATTCAATCCCCTCTTGAACACCTCCAGGGATGGTGACTCCACCACCTCCCTGGGCAGCACATTCCAATGGCCAAGCTCCCTTGCTGGGAAGAGCTTTCTCCTCACCTCCAGCCTAAACTTCCCCTGGCACAGCTTGAGACTGTGTCCTCTTCTTCTGGTGCTGCTTGCCTGAGAGAAGAGACCAACCCCTACCTGGCCACAACCTCCCTTCAGGTAGTTATAGAGAGCAAGAAGGTCTCCCCTGAGCCTCCTCTTCTTGGGTTTGTACCCAAGTCAGGTTAGGCCAGAGTTTTATTAGTGTCTCTCTAGTCCCATGCTCACAGTTAAGTTCAAAAAGATGCACCTTAGAGCAGGTGAATCAAACTTGTTACACAGAAGGGGGAAAAAAATCAGATGAAAGATAGAGAAAGAAATCACAGAGGGAAGCAAAAGGACTCAAAAGGGAGAAAGTGATCACAGGAGCTCTAACCTCATATCTAGTATTTCACTTAAGCCAAGGGGGATGGTGAAACCAAGCTCTTCCTCTGGCTTCAGGTTATCAAGACATAGAATCATACAATTATTAGGGTTGGAAGGGACCTCAAGGCTCAGCCAGTTCCAACCCCCCTGCCATGGGCAGGGACACCTCACACTACAGCAGGTTGCTCACAGCCACAGCCAGCCTGGCTGCAAACACCTCCAGGCAGGAGGCTTCCACCACCTCCCTGGGCAACCTGTGCCAGGCTCTCACCACCCTCATGGTGAACAGGATGGGGCCCAGCACTGATCCCTGGGGGACACCACTAGTGCCTGGCTGCCAGCTGGATGTGGCACCATTCACCACCACACTCTGGGCTCAGCCCTCCAGCCACTTCCTAACCCAGCTCAAACACTGGAGAGCATCAGACCCCTGGCAGTCCAGCCTGTGCCTGCAAGGGGTATTTTAAGCAGGTGAAATGCACATTGGTTTGAGCAAGCAGGGAGTCTGGCAGACACTTGTTGTATGAAAGGTTAATGAGGGGGAGAGGCTTGCAACTTGATTGATTACTAGGTATCTAACCAGGATATAGCTGGCCTCTCAGTCCAGGTGCCCTCTTATTAGATGCTAAAAATAACTCCTGAGAAGTGAAGTGCTGTGTGTGGCTGTGCACTTTAGGAAAGCACAGGGTTTTCTCTGTTGGTGTTCAATGCATGGAAGCCACCTGTGTCATTCATCATTGATTGAACACCCCCCAGTTCCTTGGCAGTCCTTCAGTGTTTCTGCTACACACAGTCTGGCTGCAAAGCAGCTTTAGCAGCAGCCTTTGCTTCATCATATAAATCATTGAGTCATGGAATTGTCAGGGTTGGAAGGGACCTCAAGGGTCATAAGCAACATGGGCAGGGACACCTCACACCACAGCAGGTTGCTCACAGCCACATCCAGCCTGGCTGCAAACACCTCCAGGGATGAGGCTTCCACCACCTCCCTGGGCAAGCTGTGCCAGGCTCTCACCACCCTCATGAGGAAGAACTTCTTCTTAACATCCATTCTCAACATCCAACATCTCTGACCACATAAATCATATAATTCACAGATTCATAGTATGATTTGGGTTGGAAAGGACCTTCAAGATCATCTAGTTTCAACCCTCTTGCCATGGGCAGGGACACCCACCACTAGACCAGGTTACTTAAAGCCTAATCCAACCTGGCCTTGAACACCTCCAGGGAGGGGATAGGATATCATGTCAGAGCATTTGACTTTATCCCTTATGTCAAAAATGAGTTTGGTTAATATTATATTTGGCCATTGGAATGTGCTGCCCAGGGAGGTGGTGGAGTCACCATCGCTGGAGGGGATTGGTCATGGCACTTGAAGCCATGGTTCAGTTAGTCAGGAGGTGTCGGGTGATAGGTTGGACTTGATGATCTCTGAGGTCTTTTCCAACCTTGTTGATTCTGTGATTCTATGTCTGTGTTGTGAGGGTGAATTCCTACAGTGCCTGAACTCTTGCCCTTGTGAGCAGGCTTCACTATGGCAGATATGGGCTGGAGAAAACAAGTTAAAGACCAGCACCGTTTTACTGTGTGGTGTAAATGAGGCTTTTCATCTCTTCCCTCAAGAACTACCTACCTAAAAGGAAGCTGTCATCAGGTGGGGGTCAGGCTCTTCTCTCAGGCAACTTGTGACAGGTCAGGAGGGCATGGCCTGAAGCTGCCACAGGGGAGGTTTAGGTTGGGTATTAGGAAACGATTCCTCACAACAAGACTGATTATCATAGTATCAGTCAGGGTTGGAAGGGACCACAAGGATCAGCTAGTTCCAACCCCCCTGCCATGGGCAGGGACACCCCACACTACATCAGCCTGGCCAGAGCCTCAGCCAGCCTGGGCTTAAACACCTCCAGGGACAGAGCCTCAACCACCTCCCTGGACAACCCATTCCAGGCCTTCACCACTCTCATGGGGGAGAACTTCCTCCTCCCCTCCAGCCTGAATCTCCCCACCTCCAGCTTCATTCCATTCCCCCTAGTCCTATCACTCCCTGAGATCCTGAGCAGTCCCTCCCCAGCCTTCCTGTAGCCCCCTTCAGATACTGGAAGGCCACAATGACGTCACCTGGGAGCCTTCTCTTCTCCAGACTGAACAGCCCCAACTCCTTCAGTCTGTCCTCACAGGAGAGGTGCTCCAGCCCTCTGATCATTCTCGTGGCCCTTCTCTGGACACCTTCCAGCACCTCCAGATCCCTCTTGTAATAGGGGCTCCAGAACTGGAGGCAGTACTCCAGGTGGGGTCTCACCAGAGCTTAGGCACTGGGGTGGGCTGCCCAGGGAGGTGGTGGTGTCACCATCCCTGGAGGTCTTTAAGACAAGCTTGGATGTGGCTCTTGGTGGCCATGGTTTAGCTGATGTGGTGGTGTTAGGCCATAGGCTGGACTTGATGGTCTCAGAGGTCTTTTCCAGCCTCAATAATCCTGTGATTCTGTAAAGTAGGCTGCTCTGCATAAATGCAGCCCCTACCACAAAACATTTTGGAAGTAGGGAATACAAACACCTCTCAACATGTTTACTTGCAGCCAGCTGAAGTAGGCTGGTAGGAAGAATAGGGAGCAACAAATGAGGTTTTAATGAGTGGTACATCTCCTGCTTCTGAGAGGAAATTTTTGCCTGAGAGAAATAAAACCAATCCCAGCAGAGAGGGAAGAAAACCACAGCTCTCATCTCTCCTGAGTGCAATCTCCCCTGCCCCAGCAAATGAGCAGTGTAAGACAGCCGACGTCCACGGGCAGGCAAACAGATTGAGAAGAGAGGTACAAAACTCATCCTGCTCCAAATTCATCATCAAAAGGAAGGCAACAGTCAGGAGGAGAAACTAAAGCTGATCTGACTTAAAGAGAGCTCAAATGATGCAAGACTTGGGAAAATAATCTTTGTCTTCTTCGATCAGCTTGACAATATCTCTGAAACAAATTGCCTGGTTAAGAGCAGGAGCAGAGAAGAGCTGGAAGAAGGGAACTGATTTAATGGAGAAGTACATTTCTGAGCTGGATTTGTGATGGATTAATTTTCCTCTTCGAAACAGGAAGGTCTCTGGAGAGCCACATGTGACAGCTTCCAAACCAGGGTAGTTTAGAAAACAGAGTAAGTGTCCTGCTTTGGGCTGAGACAGAGCTAATTTTCCCTCTTAAGAGGAAGGAGAGTGCTGTGTTTTGGGTTCAGCATGGCAACTGGTGTGAGAAGAATGCTGATCATATACAAATGCATTTAGTTCTTGCTAGGAAAGCAAGGACTTGGTGACTTTCCATGCTTTGCCAGTGGGCAGGTGCAGAAGAATCTGGGAGAGAGTATAACCAGGGCAGCTGACCTGAACTAAGCAAGGAGACATTCTTGTGGTCTTCCTCTATCTGAATAGTATCATAGTATCAGTCAGGGTTGGAAGGGACCACAAGGATCAGCTAGTTCCAACCCCCCTGCCATGGGCAGGGACACCCCACACTACATCAGCCTGGCCAGAGCCTCAGCCAGCCTGGGCTTAAACACCTCCAGGGACAGGGCCCCAACCACCTCCCTGGACAACCCATTCCAGGCCTTCACCACTCTCATGGGGAAGAACTTCCTCCTCACATCCAGCCTGAATCTCCCCACCTCCAGCTTCATTCCATTCCCCCTAGTCCTATCACTACCTGAGATCCTGAGCAGTCCCTCCCCAGCCTTCCTGTAGCCCCCTTCAGATACTGGAAGGCCACAATGAGGTCACCTCGGAGCCTTCTCTTCTGCAGACTGAACAGCCCCAACTCCTTCAGTCTGTCCTCATAGGAGAGGTGCTCCAGCCCTCTGATCATCCTCCTTGCCCTTCTCTGGACACCTTCCAGCACCTCCACATCCCTCTTGTAATAGGGGCTCCAGAACTGGAGGCAGTACTCCAGGTGGGGTCTCAGCAGAGCTGAATAGAGGGGGAGAATCACCTCCCTTGACCTGCTGGCCAAGGGAATAGGGCTACAAGAAAGCTGGGGAGGGACTTTTGAGGGTGTCAGGCAGTGATAGGACTGGGGAGAATGGAGCAAAACTAGAAATGGGTAGATTCAGATTGGCTGTTAGGAAGAAGTTGTTCCCCATGAGGGTGGTGAGAGCCTGGCACAGGTTGCCCAGGGAGGTGGTGGAAGCCTCCTGCCTGGAGGTGTTTGCAGCCAGGCTGGATGTGGCTGTGAGCAACCTGCTGTAGTGTGAGGTGTCCCTGGCCATGGCAGGGGGGTTGGAACTGGCTGATCCAACCCTGACAATTCTGTGATGCCTTCACAAGCTCCTCTGCAACCATTTTGCAATGCCTTATTTAGTCCTCACACTTGATGACCATAAGCACCCTAAAAACTTTTCAAGCAGGAAGGTTTGGGAAACATTCAGGGTGCTGCCAGCCTCATGGCTCCGGGGCATAGGGCCCTGTTGGGCACATTTAGACCTAACCTTTCCCATGCAATAAGGCCATTTCTTGAATAATTTTGCAATGTTTGCCATTTAACAGCTGGCTTTGGTGAATAACTTCTGCTCTTCTTGCTCCAAAGAGTTTCTGTGCAGCATTGAAATCATAAATTCAAACAAAACAAAAATGTTTGTCTGAATGGAGTACAAAGATGATCTCCTTTTCCTATATTCTTTAAGCTTAGGGATGGCAAACCCCCCAGTTTCTAAGCCCCTGTCATGGTTTTGCCCCAGCCAGCAACCAAGCTCCCTGCAGCTGCTTGCTCATTCCTTCCATGCTCCCTGTGGGGTAGGGGGTGGGGGGGACCATCAGGAAACAGAAGTAAAACTTTGGGGTCAAGATAAGAACAGTTCAATAAATGAACTAAAGTAAAGTAAAAGCCCAATGGATTCCTGGCCTGGATTAGGAACAGGGTGGCCAGCAGGAGCAGGGAGGTCATTCTGCCCTGTGCTCAGCACTGGTTAGGACACACCTCGAGTCCTGTGTCCAGTTCTGGGCTCCTCAGTTTAGGAAAGATGTTGAGATGCTGGAAGGTGTCCAGAGAAGGGCAACAAAGCTGGGGAGGGGTCTGGAGCACAGCCCTGTGAGGAGAGGCTGAGGGAGCTGGGGTTGCTTAGCCTGGAGAAGAGGAGGCTCAGGGGAGACCTTCTTGCTCTCTCCAACTCCCTGAAGGGAGGTTGTAGACAGGCGGAGGTTGGTCTCTTCTCCCAGGCAGTCAGCACCAGAACAAGAGGACACAGTCTCAAGCTCTGCCAGGGGAGGTTTACGTTGGAGCTGAGGAAGAAATTCTTCCCAGCAAGAGAAATTCTTCCCAGCAAGAGGGGTGGAGTCACCACCCCTGGAGGTGTTTGGGAAGAGCCTGGATGAGGTTCTTGGTGCCATGGTTTAGTTGATGAGATGGTGTTGGGTGATGGGTTGGACTGGATGATCTCGAAGCTCTTTTCCAACCTGGTTAATTATATTCATTCTATTCTATTCTATTCTATTCTATTCTACATTAAACTAAATTAGATCAGGTTGCTCACAGCCACATCCAGCCTGGCTGCAAAAACCTCCAGACAGGAGGCTTCCAACCACCTCCCTGGGCAACCTGTGCCAGGCTCTCACCACCCTCATGGGGAAGAAATACTTCCTAACATTGAATCTGAATCTCCCCACTTCTAGTTGTGCTCCATTCTCCCCCAGTCCTATCCCTCCCTGACACCCTCAAAAGTCCCTCCCCAGCTTTCTTGTAGCCCTCTTCAGATACTGGAAGGCCACAAGAAGGTCTCCTCAAAGCTTGCTGTTCTCCAGACTGAACAACCCCAACTCCTTCAGTCTTTCTCCATAGCAGAGCAGCTCCAGCCCTCTGCTCATCCCTGTGGCCCTTCTCTGGACACCTTCCAGCGCCTCCAAAAGGTTTTCCAAAAGGTCATGTTTCTGTGTCCCTCATAAGAGAGACTGTCAAGGGATAATTCTGCTATTGGCTTCAGGCTACTTCTAACTCTGCTTTGTTTTTCCTTGGGAGAGAAAAAAAAACAACATTAAAAGGGAAGAAAAAGTTCAGATTCTGCCTAATATGAGCAGTGCAAATTGCATTTTCCAGCAAAAAGCCAGGAGATAAACTGTAATCTCTTCTCAGTATGAGTCCCAACAAGCATCCAGAATTTGCAAGCCTGAATTGGAAAAGGGAGTTGATAATATTCCAGTTATAAGAAAATGCTCAAATATCTTCTGCTTGAGTGTCTAGATGGTCAAAACTGGATCCTGCATTTGATGAATTAGCTAACCTGAAGGGAGCTTGTAGCCAGGTGGGGGTTGGTCTCTTCTCCTAGGCAACCAGCCCAGAATGAGAGGATACAGTCTCAAGCTGGACCAGGGGAGATTTAGACTCAAGGTGAGGAGAAAGTTCTTCACAGAGAGTGTTTAGGCATTGGAATGTGTTGCCCATGGAGGTGGTGGAGTCACCATTACTGGAGGTGTTGAAGAGGGGATTGGATGTGGCACTTGGTGCCATGGTCTAGTCATGAGGTGTTAGGTCATAGGTTGGACTCGATGATCTTTGAGGTCTTTTCCAACCTGGTTGATTCTGTGATTCTATGATTTTTATGTCCTTTTTTTTTTTTCTTCTATTCACCTAAGCATTTGTGAGGTGGAAGAGACCTCAGAGAGCATCCAGTCCAACCTATCACCATACACCACCTAACCAACTAAACCATGGCACCAAGTGCCTCAGCCAGGCTCTTTTTTAACATTTCCAGGGATGGTGACTCCACCACCTCCCTGGGCAGCACATCCCAATGGCCAATCTCTCTTGCTGGGAAGAATTTCTTCCTCACCTCCAACCTAAACCTCCCCTGGCACAGCTTGAGACTGTGTCCTCTTGTTCTGGTGCTGCTTGCCTGGCAGAAGAGACCAAGCCTCACCTGGCTACTGCCTCCCTTCAGATAGTTGTAGAGAGCAAGAAGGTCTCCCCTGAGCCTCCTCTTCCCCAGGCTAAATGCCCTCATCTCCCTCAGCCTCTCCTCACAGGGCTGTGCTCCAGACCCCTCTCCAGCTTTGTTCCCCTTCTCTGGACACATTCCAGCAATTCAACATCTTTCTTGATTTGGGGATCCCAGAACTGGACACAGGACTCCAGGTGTGGCCTAACCAGTGCTGAGCCACCAAAGAAGAAATGCAGCATCCTTGTTGACCTGCTCCACAGTCTCACAGTATCACCAAGGTTGGAAGAGACCTCAAAGATCATCAAGTCCAACCTGTCACCACAGACCTCAGGACTAAACCATGGCACCAAGTGCCACATCCAATCCCCTCTTGAACACCTCCAGGGACAGTGACTCCACCACCTCCCTGGGCAGCACATCCCAATGACAAATGACTCTCTTGGTGAAGAACTTTCTCCTCTGGTGCTGGTTGCCTGGAGAAGAGACCAACCCCTTCCTGGCTGCAACCTCCCTTCAGGGAGTTGTAGAGGGCAATGAGGTCACCCCTGAGCCTCCTCTTCTCCAGGCTAAACAACCCCAGCTCCCTCAGCCTCTCCTCACAGGCCTGTGTTCCAAACCCCTCACCAACTTTGTTGCCCTTCTCTGGACTCGTTCCAGCAAGTCAACCTCCTTCCTAAACTGAGGAGCCCAGAACTGGACACAGGACTCAAGGTGTAGCCTAACCATTGCAGTGTACAGGAGCACAATGACTTCCCTGCTCCAGCTGCCACACTGTTCCTAATGCAGGCCAGGATGCCATTGGCCCTCTTGGCCACCTGGGCACACTGCTGGCTCATGTTTAGGCAGCTGTCAATCAGCACCCCCAGGTCCCTCTCCGTTTGGCAGCTCTCAGCCACTCCGACCCCAAGCCTGTAGCTCTGCATGGGGTTGCTGAGGGCCAAAGTGCAGCACAACACACAAATTGCATGGCTGGGGATGTTTCAGTGATTTTGCATAAGTTTCTCCTTTCCACTACTGGGAAAGCATGGCAGGAAGGAAAAAAGGAAGAAAGCAAACAAGAGAGGAAGGTGGGGGGTGGGAATCTTGGTTAGCTACTTATTTGCTTACTGCATAAATCTGCAGCACAGCTAAAGACATCTCCATCAATTTATGACAGCCAGCATAATTCATGTTGTATACTCCAGCCCAGGTTTAAAGTGGTTGTCAAGTTTGGATCCCTTCCTGAAA
>NW_027142437.1:1006265-1098765 GCF_026170545.1 Melanerpes formicivorus | reverse complement strand
AAGTTCCAGAGCCCTCAGCTCCCTCAGGCTCTCCTCCTAAGGAAGATGTTCCACTCCATCATCTTTGTGGCTCTGGGATGGACTCTCTCAAACAGTTCCCTGAGGTCCTTCTTGATCTGAGAGACCCAGAACTGAACACAATATTCCAGATGCAGGGCAGAAGGGAGCCTACAAGAAACCTGTGGAGGAACAATTTACAAGGGCTAGTGGCACTAAGACAAGGGGCAGTGGTATTAAATAGAGAAAGGTAGGTTTAGATGGGACACTAGAAAGAACTTATTTACTGTGAGGGTGGTGGAACACTGCAACTATTTGCCCAGGAGGCATTCAAGGCCAGGCTTGATGGGACTCTGAGCAACCTGATCTAGTTGGGGATGTGCCTGCTTACTGCAGGGAGGTTGGACTGAATGACCTTTAAAGATCCCTTCCAACACAACATATTCTATGCTTCTATCATTCTGTGATACCTTGATAGAGTTTCATGAGGGAATAATCATAGAATCAACAAGGCTGGAAAAGACCTCAGAGTCCAACCTATTACCTAATACCTAACACCTCCTGACAACTAAACCATGGCTCCAAGTGCCACATCCAATCCCCTCTTCAACACCTCCAGGGATGGTGACTCCACCACCTCCCTGGGCAGCACATCCCAATGGCCAATCTCTCTTGATGGGAAGAACTTTCTCTTCACCTCCAGCCTATACTTCCTATACTTCCATGGCACCAAGAGCCTCATCCACAGAATCACAGAATCATCAAAGTTGGAAGAGACCTCAGAGAGCATCCAGTGCAACCTGCCACCCAACACCTTCTAATCAACTAAACCATGGCACCAAGAGCCTCAGCCACAGAATCTCAGAATCACTAAGGTTGGAAGAGACCTCAACGATCATCGAGTCCAACCTGTCACCACAGACCCCATGACTAACCCATGGCACCAAGAGCCACATCCAATCCCCTCTTCAACACCTCCAGGAATGGTGACTCCACCACCTCCCTGGGCAGCACATTTCAATGGGCAATCACTCTCTCTGTATAGAATTTCTTCCTAACATCCAATCTGAACCTCCCCTGGCACAGCTTGAGACTGTGTCCTCTTGCTCTGGTGCTGCTTGCCTGGGAGAAGAGACCAACCCCCACCTGGCTACAACCTCCCTTCAGGGAGTTGGAGAGAGCAAGAAGGTCTCCCCTGAGCCTCCTCCTCTCCAGGCTACGGAACTCCAGCTCCCTCAGCCTCTCCTCACAGGGCTGTGCTCCAGACCCCTCCCCAGCTTTGTTGCCCTTCTCTGGACACCTTCCAGCATCTCAACATCTTTCCTAAACTGAGGAGCCCAGAACTGGACATAGCACTCAAGGTGTGGCCTAACCAGTGCTGAGCACAGAGGGAGAATGACTTCCCTGCTCCTGCTGGCCACACTGTTCCTGATGCAGGCAAGGGGGTATGTTGGCTAAGAATGGAGAGAGAAGCAATATTTCCTCCCCCAGAAATAAGGCACAGCTGGTAAAAAAAGCAAAAGAAAAAAAAAAAAAAAGAGAAAAAAAAGGGAAAAAATAAAAAAGGGAAAAAAAGAAAAAAAGGAAAAAATGGAAAAAAAGGAAAAAATGGGGGAAAAAAAAGAAAAATGAAAGAAGAAAATTAAAACTAAAAAATAAAATAAAAATGAAAAAATAAAAAAGATAAATAAATAAATAAATAAAACAAAAAAAAAAAAGAAAAATTAAAATAAGAAAAAGACACAAAGAAAAAAATAAAAAAGAAAATTAAATAAATAAATAACCCCCCCAAAAAAAAGAAGAAGAAAAATAAGAAAAAAACAAAAAGGAAAAAAATAAATAAAGAAAATAAAAAATAAATAAATGAAACAAAAAAAAAAAGAAAAAGAAAAATAAGAAAAAGACAAAAAGGAAAAAATAAAAAAGAAAATAAAAATAAATAAATTTAAAAAAAGAAAGATAAAAATAAGAAAAAGACAAAAAGGAAAAAAATTAAAAAGAAAATAAAAATAAATAAATTTAAAAAAGAAAGATAAAAATAAGAAAAAGACAAAAAGAAAAAAATTAAAAAGAAAATAAAAATAAATAAATAAATAAAACAAAAGAAATAAAAAGAAAAATAATAAAAAGACAAAAAGGAAAAAATAAAAAATGAAATAAAAATAAATAAATAAATTTAAAAAAATAAGAAAAAGACAAAAAGGAAAAAATAAAACAAGAAAAAGAAAAAAGAAAAAGTTAAAAAAAAATTAAAAAAGGAAAAAAATGAATAAAGAAGGGAAAATAATAAAAATAATAAAAAAGGGGGGGGGAAAAGAGATAGAAAAGAAAAAACAAACCAGAAAAAATAAACCCAAGCAGCTTCTTCCCTTAGAAATCTGCCATTGGGTAGGATATGACTGAGAAAATCTCGCACTGACCAAGAGGAGGAGCAGGAGGAGCAGGAGGCAAGGGCTAATAGAGCCACACAGGCACTCAGGAGTGGAGGCTGTGCCTGGTGCTGTGCAGCCTGGGAGGATTATTTGGCTGACAAGCGGCACTGTGGAGCCCATGTCAACAACCAGAGCTGGCAGCTGCCTTGCACTAAGAAGCTGAACGAAGCTCAGCCTGCTTGATGTATTTCTTATCAGCGAGTTGGACTATAATCCAGTGCTGCCTTTTCATGTCTCCTTTGTTATCACCAGCTCAGCGCTGCTGTGGTCATCTGCTTGGTCACTCACCTGAACCTATCCCTCCTGTGATAAAGCACCTGCCTGGCACGGAAGAAAGAAGTCGTTTTGCTCCTGCTTGAATGTCAAGCACACCAGCAAAACCTTCCTCAACAAGCTCAGGAGGAACTTGCCTGCCCACCAGGGACTTCCCCCTGGGATTTAATCTAAAAGAAATGAAATAAATGTAGCATAGCATGGCATAGCATAGCATAGCATAGCACAGCATAACAGAATAGCATGGCATGGCATAGCATGGCATTGCATAGCATAGCATTGCATAGCATAGCATGGCATAGAATAGAATAGAATAGTATCACAGTATCAGTCAGGGTTGGAAGGGACCACAAGGATCAGCCAGTTCCAATCCCCCTGCCATGGGCAGGGACACCCCACACTACATCAGCCTGGCCAGAGCCACAGCCAGCCTGGGCTTAAACACCTCCAGGGACAGGGCCCCAACCACCTCCCTGGACAACCCATTCCAGGGCTTCACCACCCTCATGGGGAAGAACTTTCTCCTCACCTCCAACCTGAATCTCCCCACCTCCAGCTTCATTCCATTCCCCCTAGTCCTTCACTCCCTGAGATCCTGAAATGTCCTTCCCCAGCCTTCCTGTAGCCCCCTTCAGATACTGGAAGGCCACAATGAGGTCACCTCAGAGCCTTCTCTTCTCCAGACTGAATAGCCCCAACTCCTTCAGTCTGTCCTCATAGCAGAGCAGCTCCAGCCCTCTGCTCATCCTCGTGGCCCTTCTCTGGACACCTTCCAGCCCCTCCAGATCCCTCTTGTAATAGGTGCTCCAGAACTGGAGGCAGTAGTCCAGGTGGGGTCTGAATGGAATGGAATGGAATGGAATGGAATGGAATGGAATGGAATGGAATAGAATAGAATAGAATAGAATAGAATAGAATAGAATAGAATAGAATAGAATAGAATAGAATAGAATAGAATAGAATAGAATAGAATAGAATAGAATAGAATTAATTCTGGACCCCTCAGTTTAGGAAGGATGTTGACTTGCTGGGGCAAGTGAAGTCATGTGCTGTAGAAGTGCACGAAGCCTTTAGTAATGGTTTAAAACAGGGGAATTCTATTTGGCGTAAAGGATCTAGCTAGAAGCACATGATGCATCAGAATGGCCTCAGAGTGGCCAGCAGGAGCAGGGAAGTCATTCTGTCCTGGACTCAGCACTGCTTAGGCCACACCTTGAGTCCTGTCTCCAGTTCTGGGCTCCTCAATTCAAGACAGATGTTAAGATGCTGGAAGGTGTCCAGAGAAGGGCAATGAAGTTGGTGAGGGGTTTGGAACACAGCCCTGTGAGGAGAGGCTGAGGGAGCTGGGGTTGTTTAGCCTGGAGAAGAGGAGACTCAGGGGAGACCTTCTTGCTGTCTACAACTCCCTGAAGGGAGGTTGTAGCCAGGTGGGGGTTGGTCTCTTCTTCTAGGCAAGCAGCACCAGAACAAGAGGACACAGTCTTGAGCTGTGCCAGGGGAGGTTTAGGCTGGAGGTTAGGAAGAAGTTCTACACAGAGAGAGTGATTGCCCATTGGAATGGGCTGCCTGGGGAGGTTGTGGAGTCTCCTTCTCTGGAGCCTTTCCAACCCCACCTGGATGCTTTCCTGTGCAGACCTCCCTGGGTGATTCTGCTCCGGCAGGGGGGTTGGGCTGGATGATCTCTGGAGGTCCCTTCCAACCTCTGTGATCCTGTGGCAGATTGTTTGAGTTAGAAGCACAATATATTGATGAATTTATTTCAGAAGCTCAATTATTTTTCATAGGTATTCATTTGTGAGCTTTTAATGGCTTAGCACATGGAAATCTGTAACACCTGGCTGAGGTGCATTTAATGTGATGTAGTGGATGAGCTCCAGAATAAATTCAATATAATTACCAGACACTGAATAAAGTTGTAAAACTGATTGATTGGAGCAGCTGGGAGTTGTGTGGTAGATCTTATGTAGGGTGTAATTGACTCCATTCTTAATGGATTAAATTATTTCTGTGAAACAAACCAGGATACAGAACAGGCTTGGCAGCTGCACCCAAAGAGTGGCTGTCCATGGGTCATGGCCAAGTGGAAGCCAATGCCAAGTGGAGTCCCTCAGGGATCAGTATTGGGACCAGTCCTGTTCAGCATCTTTCTGGGTGCCATGGACAGTGGCACTGAGTGCACCCTCAGCAGGTTTGCTGATGACACCAAGCTGTGTGGTGCAGCAGACAGGCTGGAGGGAAGGGATCTATCCAGAGGGACCTGGACAGGCTGGAGAGGTGAGCCCATGACAATCTCCTGAGGTTCAACAAGACCAAGTGCAAGGTCCTGCAGCTGGGTCAGGGCAATCCCAAGCACTGATATAGGCTGGGCTGGGACTGGCTTGAAAGCAGCCCTGAGGAACAGGACCTGGGGGTGCTGGGGGAGTAATTGGCCATTGGAATGTGCTGCCCAGGGAAGTGGTGGAGTCCCCACCCCTGGAGGTGTTCAAAAAAAGGCTTGGATGTGGCACTTGGAGCCATGGTTTAGTTGTCAGGAGGTGTTGGGTGTTAGGTAATAGGTTGGACTTGATGATCTCTGAGGTCTTTCCCAAGCTGAATGATTCTATGATTCTGTGAAGGGCTGTGGCTACTTGTGGAGGCAGTGTGTCACCAAATGTTCTCTTACCCCTTCCAGGACCACAGCAGATCTCAGGCTCCTACCCCTGCTTGGAACCACTCCACAAACACTAGCACCTTGCTCTAGGGACCTGGAAAAACCCACAGGGCAGAGTGAAGCATCTACATCATCACAGAATCCTTTAGGAGGAAAGGAGTCTTTAATGATTGTCTGTTCCAAATCCTCTGCCAAGGGCAGGGATATCCTCCACTAGGTCAGGTAACTCAGACCTCCATCCACCCTGGCCCTGAACAGTTCCAGTGATTTGGCATCCACAGCTCCTTTGGGCAACCTCTTCCAGTGCCTCAGCAACTCCACAGTAAAGAAATATCCAATCTCAATCTAACCCCCTTGAGCTGAAAACCACTGCCCCTTGTTCTGTCCCTCCAGGCTTTAGGAAAAGCCTCTCTGTCTCCCTTACAAGCCCTGTTTATATATTGGAAAGGCCAGGAGTGATCTTAAATGCCTCTGACATTAGCAGAACAGGAACAGAATTGGTCTTTCATATTTAGGTACCCAGCCAAGGATTTACCTGCCTCATGGAGATGTTTGTCACAGAGACATCTCCACCACAGTCATGGCTAATGAGGAAAAATCGGTCCTCCTAGAGAGCAATCGACTTCAGAGGCTGAAATATTTGTATAAATGAGGCAAACTGCAGCATGGCCTCTGTGTGTCCTTTGCTTGCCAGCAGGGTGGAGGCTGAGTGGCTCCAAGTGAAGGTACATGGCATCAGTGGCCCAGTGGCCAGTGGTGTTCCCCAGGGATCTGCACTGGGCCCAGTTTTGTTCAGTATCTTTATCAACCACTTGGCTGAGGGGATTGAGAAGACCCTCAGCAAGTTCTGATGATACAGCACTGGGGGGTGGCTGACACCTGCCAGGATGGGCTGGCATCCAACCAGAGCTGCACAGGCTGGGAGCTGCCTGCAGGCAAACCTCATGGAGTTCAATAAGGACAAGTGCAGGGTCCTGCAGCTGGGGAGGGATAACAGCAGGCACCAGGACAGCTTAGGGGCTGACCTGCTGGAGAGCAGCACCGTGGAGAAAGACCTTGGAGTGCTGGTGGACAGCAAGTTCTGCATGGGACAGCAATGTGCACTTGTGGCCAAGAGAGACAATGGCATCCTGGGGTGCAGCAAGAAAAGTGTGGCCAGCAGGGCTGGGGAGGTTCTGCTCCCCCTCTGCTCTGTCCTGCTGAGAGCACAGCTGCAATCCTCTGTCCAGTTTGGGGCTGCCTAGGTCAAGAGAGAGACCTGCTGGAGAGAGTCCAAGGGAGAGCCAGGAGGTTGCTTAGGGGCCTTGAGCATCTCCCCTGGGAATAGAGACTGAGAGCTCTGGGGCTGTTTAGTGTGGAGAAGAGAAGGCTGAGAGGGATCTGGGGTCTTGGTGTCATCTGAAAACTTACTGATGATGGACTCAAGCCCTTCCTCAAGATCATCAATAAAGCTATTGAACAGGATGGGACCCAGGACTGATCCCTGGGGCACACCACTGGTGCCTGGCTGCCAGCTGGCTGTGGCACCATTCACCTCCACCCTCTGGGCTCAGCCCCCCAGCCAGTTCCTAACCCAGGGCAGAAAGAATGCAGACAACATCCTGGACATAAAGACAAGATTGGCTGAGTGACATTTCTCAGATGCAATGATTCTTATGTTCTTGTGAAAATATAATCCTTTACCCTCAATAAAAAACACATATCAAAGGAGAGGTGGGGGGAAATGAGACTGAGAGCTAAGAAATAGCCTCTGCTCTCTTTGAAGGGTATTATAGCTCATCAAATATAACCTTTGAGAGTAAAGACACCTTTTATGCTCATCAAGGAAAGAAACTCACATGACATTTCCCAAATCTACTTAGGAACCTGTCCAGTCAGCTGCAGCAGCAAGTGCCCAAGAGTGGGGCAGAGCAAGAATGCCTGCTGTGCCCTGTCTCCCAGGCTGTCACGTTTTCAACTCTCATCATTGCTGTTTCTTTGTTCTGTTTCTTATGTCCCTTTGACAGAGCTGGGTTAGATTCATTTTCTCTTGGCTCAGAAACAAAGGCAGTACCTGTGTTGGGTTTGTGCTCCAGCAGCCATTTAGAATCAAAGAATCAGAGAATCATTCAGGTTGCTAAAGACCTCAGAGGTCATCAAGTCCAGCCTATGACCTAATACCTAACACCTCCTGACGACTAAACCATGGCTCCAAGTGCCACATCCAAGCCTTTTGTGAACATCTTCAGTGATGCTGACTCCACCACCTCCCTGGGCAGCACATCCCAATGGCCAATTACTCTTTCTGTGAAGATACAGCATCCTCACCTTCAGTCTAAACCTCCCCTGGCACAGCATGAGACTGTATCCTCTTGTTCTGGTGCTCGTTGCCTGGGAGAAGAGACCAACCCCCACCTGGCTACAGCCTCCCTTCAGGTAGTTGTAGACAGCAAGGTCTCCCCTGAGCCGCCTCTTCCCCAGGCTAAATGCCCTCAGCTCCCTCAGCCTCTCCTCACAGGGCTGTGCTCCAGACCCCTCCTCAGCCTCATTGCCCTTTAAAGGCATAATGATTAAATTGATAGGTGCAAAAGTATCTGGAGACTTTTTCTCTAAACAGTTAAGATCCTTGAGGACTGGGCTAGCAAGGTATTTCTGGAGAGTATGGAGAAGGAAGAAGGGCAGGGGCTACTCTGAGTCTCTGTCCTCTCTACACAGAGCCATTTGTTACCCTTTAGACCACTGCAGTGACACACTTCCCTCCAATGAGAGAAGGGCAACGAAGCTGTGAAGGGCCTGGAGATTAAATCTGATAAAGAGAGCCTGAAGGAGCTGGGGATGGTGAGTTTGGAAAGGAGGAGGCTGAAGGGAGACCTCATTGCTCTCTACATGGTTGGACTCAATGATCTCCATTCCTTCTTGTTCTGTCACTAATTACCTGTGAGAAGAGATCAGCAGCAGCCTCTCCACAAACTCCTTTCAGATAGTTTGCTTGCAAGGTAAGAGAATAGAGTAGAGTAGAGTAGAGTAGAGTAGAGTAGAGTAGAGTAGAGTAGAGTAGAATAGAATAGAATAGAATAGAATAGAATAGAATAGAATAGAATAGAATAGACCAGACCAGGTTGGAAAAGACCTTGGAGAGCATCAAGTCCAACCTATCACCCAACACCATCTAATCAAAGAAACCATGGCCTCCTCTTCTCCAGGCTGAACACCCCCAGCTCCCCCAGCCTGTCCTCATAGCAGAGCTGCTCCATCCCCCTGATCATCTTCATGGCCCTCCTCTGGACCCTTTCCATCAGGTCCATGTCATTCCTATATTGAGGGCTCCAGACCTGCACACAGTACTCCAGGTGAGGTCTCAGAAGAGCAAAGTGGCAGAATGACCTCTTTGTCTCTGCTGGCCACACATCCCTTCATCATCTTTGTGGCTCTGTGCTGGATTCTTTCAAGCAGTTCCCTGAGGTCCTTCTGGAACTGAGGGGCCCAGAACTGGATGCAATATCACCAGGGAAGAGTAGAGGAGGAAAAGAACCTCTCTGGACCTACTAACCACAGCCCTTCTAATCCATCCCAGGATGCCATTGGCCCTCTTGGCCACCTGGGCACACTGCTGGCTCATGTTCAGCTGCTGTCAACCAGTACCCCCAGGTCCCTTTTTGCCTGGCTGCTCTCAGCCACTCTGACCCCAGCCTGTAGCACTGCCTGGGGTTGTTGTGGCCAATGTGTACAACCTGGCACTTGGATGTGTTCAGTCTCATGCCCTTGGGCTCTGTCCATCTGTCCAGCCTGGCAAGGTCCCTCTGCAGAGCTCTCCTACCCTATAACAGATCAATTCCTGCCCCCAGTTTGGTGTCATCTGCAAACTTACTGATGATGGACTCAATGCCCTCATCCAGATCATCAATAAAGTATTGAACAGGATGGTGCCCAGCACTGATCCCTGGGGGGACACCCCTAGTACCTGGCTGCCAGCTGGCTGTGGCACCATTCACCACCACTCTCTGGGCTCATCCCTCCAGCCAGTTCCTAACCCAGCTCAGAGTGCTGCTGTCCAAGCCAGGGGCTGACAGCTTGGCCAGCAGTTTGCTGTGGGGGACGGTGTCAAAGGCCTTGCTGAAGTCCTGATAGACTACATCAGCTGCTCTTGACTGGTTCAGCATCTGAATGTCTCATGCTCATAGCTTTCAACCTTGTTCCAGCACCATCCTCAATCTCCTAGCATCTGCTCCTCAACATCAGGCTGCTTGCTGCTCTGCCTGGGTGACAAATGTCTCCATTAGAACAGATTCATTTCATTTGCTCAGTCTCACTCCACATGGTTAAAAAAGGGCTTTGAGATTTAGGAACTAATAGAGCTAGGCAAATACAGCAAGAAATGCCAGTGAATTATTGCCTCAATACTTTTTAATGAACTCTCTTCATCTGTGTCCAGCCACAAGCCAGTGCATGGCTTTCACAGCTGGGAGAGCTAAAGAATCAGCAGTTTTCAAGGGAGTGTGGGGAGCCTTCACATCAAGATTCACTTCCCATAAAATACTTACACCAGAAATCAAATTTTAAGAGCTCCAGGAATTTAATAGGGAGCTGAAGCAGTGGAGAAGGTAAGGAAGCATTGCTGCTGCATTTTGGGCTGCCACAAGTCACTACTCTCAATATAAAGCATAACTGCCTGAAATTCAGTATTACTTGCCCAGCTAACTGCCTCTTTTGGCCTAACAAAGGCTCCTATCACTCTCTCACTCTGTTTATTGCATTTACAGCCAGTCCCCTGCATACTGCAGTCTCAGCCAGCCCAGAAGGCCCAGAGCTGAGTGCTGCTGTGCCCTCTGCATGCCCTGCAGCACAGTGGCTGCCATCGCGGTGCACTTCTCTGGGCAGCTTCGAGCAACTCAATATCTCTCTGAATCTGAAGTGTCCAGTTCTGGGCCCCTCAGTTTAGGAAAGATGTTGAGATGCTTGAATGTGTCCAGAAAAGGGCAACAAGGCTGGGGAGGGGTCTGGAGCACAGCCCTGTGAGGAGAGGAAAGAGGCTGGGGTTGCTTAGTCTGGAGAAGAGAAGGCTCAGAAGGGATCTCTGAAAGGAGGTTGTAGCCAGGTTGATCTCTTCTCCCAGGCAAGCAGCACCAGAACAAGAGGACACAGTCTCAAGCTGTGCCAGGGGAGCTTAGGCTTGATCTTAGAAAGAAAAAAAAGTTAGAAACGGGTAGATTCAGACTGGATGTTAGGAAGAAGTTGTTCCCCAGGAGGGTGGTGAGAGACTGGCACAGGCTGCCCAGGGAGGTGGTGGAAGCCTCATGCCTGGAAGTTTTGGAGGCCAGGCTGGATGTGGCTGTGAGCAACCTGCTGTAGTGTGAGGTGTCCCTGCCCATGGCAGGGGGGTTGGAACTGGATGATCCTTGATGTCCCTTCCAAGCCTGCCATTCTATGATTCTGAAACAATTTTGCAGTTCAGGCTGGATGTGAGGAAGAAATTCTTCCCAGCAGGAGAGCTTGGCCATTGGGATGTGCTGCCCAGGGAGGTGGTGGAGTCACCATCACTGGAGGTGTTTAGGAAGAGCCTGGATGAGGCACTTGGTGCCATGGTTTAGTTGATTAGATGGTGTTGGGTGATAGGTTGGACTGGATGATCTCTGAGGTCTTTTCCAGCCTGGTTAATTCTGAATACTCTGGCTCATTCTGAAGCCTCTTGCAAGAGATGATTCCTGAACTTGCTGTGAACTGGGCCTGGTAGAAAGAATGACAATGGTGAATGGGTGCATCCCAACCTGTGAGGAGTTAAGTTTGTCTCCCTTTCATTGCCTCAACATTGCTTACCTTCCCAAAATGTTTCACACCATTGTCCCAGAGGACCACAAGCTCTGTGAATGGAATGGAATGGAATGGAATGGAATGGAATGGAATGGAATGGAATAGAATAGAATAGAATAGAATAGAATAGAATAGAATAGAATAGAATAGAATAGAATAGAATAGAATAGAATAGAATAGAATAGAATAGAATAGAATAGAATAGACCAGGTTGGAAAAGGCCTCAGAGATCATCCAGTCCAACCTATCACCCAACACCATCTAATCAACTAAACCATGGCACCAAGTGCCTCATCCAGGCTCTTCCTAAACACCTCCAGTGATGGTGACTCCACCACCTCCCTGGGCAGCACATTCCAATGGCCAATCTCTCTTGCTGGGAAGAATTTCTTCCTAACCTCCAGCCTAAACCTCCCCTGGTACAGCTTGAGACTGTGTCCTCTTGTTCTGGTGCTGGCTGCCTGGGAGAAGAGACCAACCTGCCACAATGCAACCCCCACAATGCAACCCCCACGATGGAACCCCCACAATGTCCTGTGCTGACCCTGGACCCCACAGGACTCACAGCCTCACATTTGCCTTCACACTATTGTCTCAAGAGGAATCTCCTCCTATCTACAAGACCACAAACTCTATGCTGATGGCCAGCAGATGCTGGGACTTGCTGAGACAAGTCATGTTGATAAAGATGTGCAGGGTGAGTGCCAAGAGGAGGGAGCCAGGCTCTGCTGGGGGATGCCCAATGCCAGCACAAGGGGCAGTGGTGGAAGCTGAGGCAGAGGAAGTGCCATGGAAACAGGAGGGAAAAAAATTTCCCTGTGAGAGTGAGAGAACACTGGAAGAGGCTGCCCAGGGGGGTTGTGGAGTCTCCCTCCCTGGAGATATTCCCAACCCACCTGGATGTGTGTCTGTGTGATCTGCTCTAGGTGCCCCTGCTCTGGCAGGGGGGTTGGACTGGGTGAGCTTTTGAGGTCCCTTCCAGCCCCTGAAATTCTGTGCTTCTGTGCTGCAGTGAGCACTGCAGTCACCTGAACTGCAAGGGCACCACCTTTAAAGGTTTCATAAGGAGCTGATTATCTGTGAGTGGGCCATGGGCTATTTTCAATTAATCTATCCATTTTATTCAGGCCTGCATGCTAATAATAACAGATCAAGAGGGTAGCATGGATTCCCCTTGCTTCAAGTGCTTCTGTAGTGCACTGGTAATTTCCTCTCCTCTTGAGCAGTTCTTGCACTCCCAGCCTGTCCTGAGCTGTAAGTACAATCAGGGTGTCTGAGGACTTGAGTTCCCCCACTTGCTGGAGTGTGTGCAGAGGAGGTTAATGAAGGGCCTGGAGAAGAAATCTGATGAAGAGAGACTGAAGGAACTGGGGATGGTTAGTGTGAAACAGAGGAGGCTGAGGGGAGACCTCATTGCTGTCTACAACTCCCTGAAAGGAGGCTGTGGAGAGGCTGCTGCTGGTCTCTTTTCACAGTAATTAGTGATAGAGCAAGAGGGAATGGCCTCAAGCTGCCACTGGGTAGGTTTAGACTGGACATTAGGAAACATTTTTTGATGGCAAGAGTGGTCAGGGCTTGGAATGTGCTGCCCAGGGAGGTGGCTGAGTCCCCAAGCCTGGCTGTGTTTGAAGGTGGTTTGGCTGTGGTGCTTGGGGCTCTGGTTTAGGGGTGACCCTTGTAGAGTAGGGTTGTGGGTTGGACTTGGTGATCCTGAGGGTCTTTTACAACCTGAATGTTTCTGTGATTCTGTGAAGAAATGAAGCAAGAGAGTGTTCTGATGAAATGTTCCCCATTCAATAAATCTAGTGCCCCACTCTATTTCATTTCACTTTCTTTCTTTGTCACTGCTTAACCAGCACAAGAACTCCAGAACTCTTCTTTTTTTTTGACAGGAGTAGCCCCTGGAAAGCATTTCTGTCAAAGGATTTTGACTTGGAGCTGTAATGAGAATAACTGGAGGAAATGTGTTAAAAGCATGATGAAACCTCTGGATGGCTAGTCATAAAGAGAAGAAATGATGGTGGCATTTTTATGCTGGGCATTAGAGTCATAGAATCAATCAGGTTGGGAAAGACCTCAGAGATCATCAAGTCCAACCTATGACCTACTACGTAACACCTCCTGACAACTAAACCATGGCTCCAAGTGCCACAGCCAAGCTTTTTTTTAACACCTCCAGGGATGGTGAATAGGATAGGATAGGATAGGATAGGATAGGATAGGATAGGATAGGATAGGATAGGATAGACCAGACCAGTTTGGAAGAGACCTTTGAGATCAAGTCCAACCTATCACCCAACACCATCTAATCAATTAAACCATGGCACCAAGCACCCCATCAAGTTTCCTCCTAGACACCTCCAGGGATGGTGACTCCACCACCTCCCTGGGCAGCACATCCCAATGGCCAATCTCTCTTGCTGGGAAGAACTTTCTCCTCACCTCCAGTCTAAACCTCCCCTGACACAGCTTGAGACTGTGTCCTCTTGTTCTGGTGCTGGTTGCCTGGCAGAAGAGACCAACCCTCACCTGGCTGCAAGCTCCCTTCAGGTAGTTTTAGGCAGTTAGGTAGTTAGGCAGTAATAGTGCTAAAACTGACCCCATTTATGGTCCAGGATCACTGTGGCAGTCTGAGGCAAGTGCCTTTAAGAAAACCACAGAGTTACAGACCTCCTTTTGGAACACCTCCAGTGATGGTGACTCCACCACCTCCCTGGGCAGCACATCCCAATGGCCAAGCTCTCTTGCTGGGAGGAACTTTCTCCTCACCTCCAGCCTAAACTTCCCCTGGCACAGCTTAAGACTGTGTCCTCTTGTTCTGGTGCTGGTTGCCTGGGAGAAGAGACCAACTCCCACCTGGCTACAACCTCCCTTCATTTGTTTGCCTGGACACATCTTTTATCTCTTCTTTTTAAACTAGAGATTAATTGTAGCATTGCTCAGACTTCACTTGGACAGTGTCAGGTTTTGGCATCTTAAACAAATAACATCTTGAGGTTTGGATTTACATTTGATACACTCCCCTGTCAAGAGGCAAAGAGCTGTGGAGCTACTCATGAAAAACTATTGGCAAAGGCAATGAATGCTGAGGTCTTTTCCCTTCTGCTATTGATCAAGGTTGCCAATAAATAGTTGCCTTGTTTCATTGCTCTTACAATTTGAGAGTCTCCTCTGCTCCTCAGATTTTTCTCAGTCTCTCTAGAGCCACAGAGGATGTTTCTGCTTTGGAGAAGAAAAACCCTTTCAGTGTTGAGCTGCAAGCAGCTTATCACAGAGTCACAGAAGCACTCAGGTTGGAAAAGACCCTCAGGAGCACCAAGTCCAACCCACAACCCTACTCTACAAGGGTCACCCCTAAACCAGAGCCCCAAGCACCACAGCCAAACCACCTTCAAACACAGCCAGGCTTGGGGACTCAGCCACCTCCCTGGGCAGCACATTCCAAGCCCTGACCACTCTTGACATCAAAAAATGTTTCTTAATATCCAGTCTAAACCTACCCAGTGGCAGCTTGAGGCCATTCCCTCTTGTTCTGTCACTAATTACCTGGGAGATGAGACCAGCAGCAGCCTCTCCACAACCTCCTTTCAGGGAGTTATAGAGAGCAATGAGGTCTCCCCTCAGCCTCCTCTTTTCCAAACTAACCATCCCCAGCTCCTTCAGTCTCTCTTTATCAGATTTATTCTCCAGGCCCTTCCTCAGCTTCCTTGCCCTCAGGATTGTCCCTCAGGATCACTAAGTCCAACCTACAACCCTACTCTACAAGGATCACCCCGAAACCACACCCCCAAGCACCACATGCAAACCACCTTCAAACACAGCCAGGCTTGGGGACTCCACCACCTCCCTGGGCAGCACATTCCAAGGCCTGCCTAAAAGAAGAGCAAATGAAGCACTGAAGTGGTGGTAGTGAGCAGCCCTCCTCCTCCAGCTAATCTCTGTGATTCTTATATTCTACTTCCAGGCATCCAAGCAGCAGATAAGAATCTCTATGATTAATCTCTCATGATGGCTTAGATTGCACCAAAATCCCCTGAGGGCTGTGTTGCTCTTTCTGGCAGCAGAAGGGAATTATTCCCTCTCCTCTTTCCCAAACTAACCATCCCCAGCTCCTTCAGTCTCTCTTCTCCAGATTTATCCTCCAGACCCTTTCTCAGCTTCATTGCCCATTGCAAGAAGGTCTCCCCTGAGCCTCCTCTTCTCCAGGCTAAGCAACCCCAGCTCCCTCAGCCTCTCCTCACAGGGCTGTGCTCCAATCCCCTCCCCAGCTTTGTTGCCCTTTGTTGCCCTTTGTTCTATTGTTTGTGAGTCTGTAAGTAGTTTATGCCCAGAAGAGTAACTTTAATAGGTGATTCCTAAGCTGAGTTTTTACAAGATGAAGTATCCTGCCCTGGTGAGGCCACACTTGGAATATTGCATCCGGCTCTGGGCTCCCCAGTTCAGGAGGGACAGGGATCTGCTGGAGAGAGTCCGACGGAGGGCTACAAGGATGCTGAAGGGACTGCAGCACTGCCTGGGGAGGAGAGGCTGAGAGCCCTGGGGCTGTTCAGTCTGGAGAAGAGAAGACTGAGAGGGATCTGATCAATGTCTATCAATATCTGAGGGCTGGGGTTCAAGAGGGAGGGGACAGGCTCTGCTCACTTGCACCTTGGGATAGGACAAAGGACAATGGATGTAAGCAGCAGCACAGAAGATTCCACCTCAACATAAGGAGGAACTTCTTCACTGTGAGGTTCACAAAGCCCTGGAGCAGGCTGCCCAGAGAGGTTGTGGAGTCTCCTCCTCTGGAGACTTTCCATCCCTCTCTGGATGTGTTCCTGTGTGACCTGTCCTGGATTCTCTGGTCCTGCTCTGGCTGGGGGGTTGGACTCAATGATCTCTGGAGGTCCCTTCCAACCCCAACCATCCTGGGATGCTGGGATCCTGTAACATGGTCACACCTCAAGCTGCAGCCCGTTGTTTACTCCTGCTCTTCTCTGCTGAGCTGATGCTGCAGCAGGAGATAAATTTACCAGTCCCACAGGAAAGGTAGAATTGCCTCCAAAAATCATCATCTGTTCCTAATTTCCTCATCAATTAAAGAACAGCTCAGAGGCTCGGAAGGGAACAATAGACTCCCTCTGAGGCAGTAACTTTAGGACGTGCTGCACTCATTCAACAACTTCCTTTGCTATCCTAGGGTGCATTTTATCTTGCCACGAGCTGAAAGGCTTAATTATGATCTTGTGCCTTCCATTGTCTGAAGCAGATGACTAAGTGACTTTAAAAGACAACTAGATCTGGATCTGTTCTAATTAATGTCTCCCTGTGTATGATGTCCCATTAGCCACAGCAGGACTTGTTTCAAGGGAGGATGAGGAGTCAGAGAATCATAGAATCAATAGGGTTGGAAAAGACCTCAGAGAGCATCAAGTCCAAGGGATGAGGAGGGGAGGGTTAGCCTTGTGTTACTATTTGAGGGAATGCAAAGCTGGCTGATTAATTGCCATTGATCAATCTTACTTGGTTGGCACCAGCTACCTTGTCTGCTTAGTCTGGTGAAGAGAAGACTGAGAGGGGATTTAATCAATGTCTATCAATAGCTGAGGGCTGGGGGTCAGGAGGGAGGGGACAGGCTCTGCTCACTTGCTCCCTGGGATAGGACAAGGGGCAATGGATATAAATTCCAGCACAGGAGGTTCCACCTCAACATGAAGAAGAACTTCTTCACTGTGAGTGTCCCAGAGCCCTGGAGCAGGCTGCCCAGAGAGGTTGTGGAGTCTCCTTCTCTGGAGCCTTTCCATCCCTCTCTGGATGTGTTCCTGTGTGACCTTTTCTACATTCTTTGGTCCTGCTCTGGCAGGGGGCCTGGACTCAAGGATCCCTGGGGCTACAAGGAGGATGGAGCTGGGGGTTTTCAGCCTGGAGAAGAGGAGGCTCTGGGGAGACCTAATAGCACCCTGCCAGGACCTGAAGTGGGCTACAGGAAGGATGGAGAGAGACTGTTTGCAAAGACCTGCAGTGACAGGACAAGGGACAATAGCCTCAAACTAGAGCAGAGCAGATTGAGATTGGATGTGAGGAAGAAGTTCTTTACTATGAGGGTGGTGGAACACTGGAACATGTTGCCCAGGGAGGTAGTTGAGGCCCTATCTCTGGAGATATTCAAGGCAAGGCTCAGTGAGGCCCTGGGCAACCTGATCTAGTTAAGGACATCCCTGCTGACTGCAGGATGACCTTTGGAGGTCCCTTCTAGCCCAGATCATTCTATGATTCTATGATTCTAGTCCTAAAATTCTATGATTTTATGATCTCTGACCTTCTCCAGGGCTGTACTTGGAAACTCGCCAACTGGACAGGTAATCCTAGGTAGAAATAGCATTGTCCTATCTCTGGGCATTGACTTGGCTCAAGTTCTGCAAGGGCTATCAACTGCAGTGAAAGAAACAACTGCCCCAAGAACACATAGCAGCAGCACCTCTGAATTCCATCCTGAGAATGCAAAGTGAAAAGTTGTCTGCAAACACAGGCTTGGGGTAAACCTTTCCTTGTGGCGCTGCTCAACAGGAGGCAGGAAGAAAACTTAGAGTCAATAAGGTTGGAAAAGACCTCAGAGATCATCAAGTCCAACCTATCACCCAACTTGTCTCAACAAGAGGGAACTTTTCCTACAGGAGAAAAAAACAACACACCACCACAAGCACACCAAAAAACCCCACCCCCAACACAGAACCCTTGAGGCAGTCTGGTTAAGGTGACTTGGGTTTATTTAGTGATATATGGGCTGGTATAAATTTCCTCCTCCTCCTCCTCCAAAAGGACATTTCCAGGCTGGTAGAGGCATGAGGAGACATTTCTGATTTAAGGCTCTTCAGCCCTCAGAGAGCACAACTGCTATAATTCACCTTCTTTCCTTCAGTGATTGTTACCTGACCTGAGACTTCTCTCTTGCTGGGCAGCCTGGAATGTGGTGGGTTGAAATTTACACCCCCCACCCCCTTCCCCTGACATTAAGTTTGCCAGAGCAGCCCAGGTGGAAGCAAACAGAAGCTGTGTTTACAAGCCCAGACTGCAGTCTACAATGGAGTGCAGGGAATGTGTACAAAATATCCAGGAGTTACAATATTGACACAGGCATTTATAATTGATAAACAGCACAAGGACCTCCCTGTCAAAGACTGGGCTAAGCTACCAGCTCCTCCTTCCCTGCCTCCCTCTGACTCCCCTGTACTAAAGAAGGGAGAAAGGAGCAGGGGAATGTTAATACCAAAACAATGCAGTCAAGGTCAAGAGAAGCTAGTATCTTTGCAGGGGGAGGAGGAGAGAGGAGAGGAGAGGAGAAGCTGGGAGAGGAGACCTGGGAGAGGAGACCTAGGAGAGGAGACTCAAGGAGACTCGAGGAGAGGAGAGGAGACTCAAGGAGAGGAGAGGAGAGGAGACTCAAGGAGAGGAGACTCAAGGAGAGGAGAGGAGACTCAAGGAGAGGAGACTCAAGGAGAGGAGACTCAAGGAGGGGAGAGGAGACTCAAGGAGAGGAGAGGAGACTCAAGGAGAGGAGACTCAAGGAGGGGAGAGGAGAGGAGACTCAAGGAGAGGAGAGGAGACTCAAGGAGAGGAGACTCAAGGAGAGGAGAGGAGAGGAGACTCAAGGAGAGGAGACTCAAGGAGAGGAGACTCAAGGAGAGGAGAGGAGAGGAGACTCAAGGAGAGGAGAGGAGACTCAAGGAGACTCAAGGAGACTCAAGGAGAGGAGAGGAGAGGAGAGGAGAGGAGAGGAGAGGAGAGGAGAGGAGAGGAGAGGAGAGGAGAGGAGAGGAGAGGAGAGGAGAGGAGAGGAGAGGAGAGGAGAGGAGAGGAGACTCAAGGAGAGGAGAGGAGACTCAAGGAGAGGAGAGGAGACTCAAGGAGAGGAGAGGAGACTCAAGGAGAGGAGAGGAGAGGAGAGGAGAGGAGAGGAGAGGAGAGGAGAGGAGAGGAGAGGAGAGGAGAGGAGAGGAGAGGAGAGGAGAGGAGAGGAGAGGAGAGGAGACTCAAGGAGAGGAGAGGAGAGGAGAGGAGAGGAGAGGAGAGGAGAGGAGAGGAGAGGTCATCTCTTCTGTGGTATTGTTTAGACTTATCTTTATTTTCCTTTTTACACCCAACAGTGATTTGTTTACATTTTGCTACCTTTCTGCTCAAGATCTGTAAACAGTTTCAAAGGCATAGCCTGAGCTTACCACACTGCCACTTCCATGTTTCTTGCCAGAAACATGAGTTGTGCATTAGCTGGGACCTGTCAGCTTTTCCTGTTCAATAAAGGCAGCAAAGTCGACCTTCTGGGAGCCTGCTTGCTCTGCATAGGCTTGACTGAGGTGATGGTACCACCCAAAACACAGTGGTGGTTATTTTGCCAACATCTAGTTACTAACCAAACCCACTAACTCCACAGAAGCAGTTCCTGGCCAGTTTGTCAGCCCCTAAAAGGGTACAAATACCATGAAGCAAAACCAAGGCTCCTGGATCTAACCCTCAGTGCATGTTCAGGGTTGGAAGGGAACTTGAAAGCTCATCCAGTCCAACCCCACTGCCAGAGCAGGAGCACCCAGAGCAGATCACACAGGAATGTATCCAGACAGGTCTTGAACATCTCCAGAGAGGGAGACTCCACAACCCCTCTGGGCAGCCTGTTGAAGTGATCCCTCACAGGGGAAAAAAATTCTTCCTCATGATTCCATGGCACTTCCTCTGCCTCAGCTTCCACCACTGCCCCTTGTGCTGGCATTGGGCATCACCCAGCAGAGCCTGGCTCCAGCCTCTGCACAGCTTTATCAACATAAATGAGGTCACCCCTCAGGCTTCTCCTCCCTCAGTTTCTGAGGTCCTTCTCGAACTGAGAGGCCCAGAACTGGGCACAATATTCCACTGTCCACAATGCCAAATGCTCTGAACTGCTGTGGCCATTCAACACATCAGGGAACTACAGAAATGCAAGTTGTGAGAAGCTACTTTGGCCTCTCTGACAAGCTCTCTACAACTACCTTAAGGGAGGTTGTAGACAGGCAGAGGTTGGTCTCTTCTCCCAGGCAAACAGCACCAGAACAAGAGGACACAGTCTCAGGCTGCACCAGGGGAGGTTTAGGGTGGAGGTGAGGAGGAAGTTTTACACAGAGAGAGTGATTGCCCATTGGAATGGGCTGCCTGGGGAGGTGGTGGAGTCACCATCACTGGAGGTGTTCAGGAGGAGACTTGATAGGGTGCTTGGTTGCATGGTTTAATCAATTAGGTGGTGTTGGATGATAGGTTGGACATGATGATCTTGAAGGTCTCTTCCAACCTGGCTTATTCTATTCTTCTATTCCATTCCATTCCATTCCATTCTGTTCCGTTCTGTTCTGTTCTGTTCCATGCCATTCCATTCCATTCCATTCCATTCCATTCCATTCCATTCCATTCCATTCCATTCCATTCCATTCCATTCCATTCCATTCTCTGCTCCTGACATTCAGCAGCAGCAGCAGCTGAGGAGGAAGACAAAGAGCACTGCAAGCTGATATGAATTTGTTTTTCTGAATAAGAAGGCACCAAGCAGCATAATTGGCAAGTTTCTTCTTCTTCCTTTGTGTAAAACTGGCTGAGAGAAAACACCAAGTGGTGCTGTAAAGAGTGCTGCCAATAGATCATCATTTCTGCAAGCTGAAGCAGAGCAGCAGGAGATTAGATGAAAACAGACTGAGGGTAGTTTTCTTTGCCTCAAAAAAAAAAAACCAAACAAGCAAAACAAAGCAAAGCAAAGCAAAACAGAGCAAAACCAAAACCTCCAAACCAAAGCTGCACCAGGGGAGGCTTAGGCTGGAGGTGAGGAAGAAATTCATCCCAGAGAGAGGGATTGGCCATTGGGATGTGCTGCCCAGGGAGGTGGTGAAGTCCCCATCAGTGGAGGTGTTCAAGAAGAGCCTGGATGAGGCACTTGGTGCCATGGGTTAGTTGATCAGATGGTGCTGGGTGAGAGGTTGGACTGGATGATCTCCGAGGTCTTTTCCAACCTGGTTAATTCTGTATTCTGTACCTTCAGATGTAGTCACCAGTGGTGTGCCCCAGGGATCAGTGCTGGGCCCTGTGCTCTTTAACATCTTTATTGATGACCTGGATGAGGGGATGGAGTCCATCAGCAGTAAATTTGCTGACAACACCAAGCTGGGGGCAGGAGTTGATCTGCTGGAGGGTAGAGAGGCTCTGCAGAGGGACCTGGACAGGCTGGACAGATGGGCAGAGGCCAAGGGCAGGAGATTGAACACATCCAAGTGCCAGGTTCTGCACTTTGGCCACAACAACCCCATGCAGAGCTACAGGCTGGGGTTGGAGTGGCTGGAGAGCTCCCAAACAGATAGGGACCTGGGGGTGCTGGTCGATGGTAGGCTGAACATTAGCCTGCAGTGTGCCCAGGCAGCCAGGAGGGCCAATGGCATCCTGGCCTGCATCAGGAAGAGTGTGGCCAGCAGGAGCAGGGAGGTCATTCTGCCCCTGGACACTGCACTGGTTAGGCCACACCTGGAGTCCTGTGTCCAGTTCTGGGCCCCTCAGTTTAGGAAGGAGGTTGACTTGCTGGAACGAGTCCAGAGAAGAGCAACAAAGTTGGTGAGGGGTTTGGAACACAGCCCTGTGAGGAGAGGCTGAGGGAGCTGGGGTTGCTTAGCCTGGAGAAGAGGAGACTCAGGGGTGACCTTATTGCTCTCTACAACTACCTGAAGAGAGGTTGGAGACAGGCAGAGGTTGGTCTCTTCTCTCAGGCAACCAGTACCAGAACAAGAGGACACAGTCTCAAGCTGTGCCAGGGGAGGTTTAGGTTGGATGTTAGGAGGAAGTTCTCTACAGAGAGAGTGATTGCCCATTGGAATGGGCTGCCTGGGGAGGTGGTGGAGTCACCATCACTGGAGGTGTTCAGGAAGAGACTTGATGGGGTGCTTGGTGCAGGACCACCTAGGGCAGGTGACACAGGAAAGCATCCAGGCAGGTTGTGAAAGCCTCTACAGAAGGACACTTCACAACCTTTCTATGCAGCCTGTTCCAGTGCTCTGGCACCCTCACAGTGAAGACTTTTTTCCTGTTGTGTCCAAATCTAAATGACTTTTAAACACATCCAGGCTTGGGGACTCAACCACCTCCCTGGGCACCACAAGCTGTGAAAAAATGTTTCCTATTGCCCAGTCTAAATCTACCCAGTGGCAGCTTGAGGCCATTCCCTCTTGTTCTATCACTAATGACTTGTGAGAAGAGACCAGCAGCAGCCTCTCCACAACCTCCTTTCAGGTCCTTGTAGACATCAATGAGGTCTCCCCTCAGCCTCATCTGTTTCAAACTAACCATCCCTAGCTCCTTTAGTCTCTCTTCATCAGATTTATTCTCCAGGCCCTTCCCAGCTTCCTTGCCCTCCTCTGCCCTGGCTCCAGCACCTCCACATCTCTCCTGCATTAAGCTGCCCAAAACTGCATGCTCAGGATGCTGTGGTCTAGAATCATAGAATCATGAACCGTCAGGCTTGGAAGGGACCTCAAGGCTCAGCCACTTCCAATCCCCCTGCCATGGGCAGGGACACCTCACACTACAGCAGGTTGCTCACAGCCACATCCAGCCTGGCTGCAAACACCTCCAGGCAGGAGGCTTCCACCACCTCCCTGGGCAACCTGTGCCAGGCTCTCACCACCCTCATGGGGAAAAACTTCTTCCTAACATCCAATCTCAGTCTACCCATTTCTAGTTTTGCTCCATCCCCCCCAGTCCTATCACTCCCTGACACCCTCAAAAGTCCTTTCCCAGTTTTCTCGTAGCCCCCTTCAGATACTGGAAGGCCACAATTAGGTCTCCTCAGAGCCTTTTCCTCTCCAGACTGAACAGCCCCAACTCCCTCCGTCTGTCCTCACAGCAGAGCAGCTCCAGCCCTCTGCTCATCCTCCTTGCCCTTCTCTGGACACCTTCCAGCACCTCCAGATCCTTCCTGTAACAGGGGCTCCAGAACTGGACACAGAGCTCCAGGTGGTGTCTCAGCAGAGCAGAGCAGAGCCGAGCAGAGGGGCAGAATCCCCTCCCTGCCCTGCTGGCTGTGCTTCTCTTGCTGCAGCCCAGGATGTGATTTGCTTTCTGGGCTGCAAGTGCACACAATCCTTGCTCTCTGCACACATCCAGCAGCTGCCCTCAGAGCAGTGGCTGCAACCTTGCAGAGCTCTGTTTTTGAGCACAGGGCTTTTCCCTCCCTGAGCTTTGATTTCCCCACTCAAAATGTTTGAAGTCGTGACACCAGTGGGGGAGAAAAAAAGGCAAAGAAAGCAATTACATAGCCAAACACTTCTGAAAGCTGATGACAGTCATCTATCTTTCTGCAGCTTCTTTTTTTTCTGTTTTCCCCAATTTTGGGGCAGTTTTCTTCAGTTCCCTCCTCCCCCAAATGAGATCTCTCTCTAAATCCACTTCGCCAGCCGAGTCATCCGAGGGGCCTCAGTGATGAATCATTAGAATGCCATTAGAGCAGGGCCCTGAATATCAGCAGTGATGGTGGGAAAGCAGGAATCTAAGCCACAGCAGCACACTCAGAGCCATCCAAATGTGGTGGGTTGTTGTTTGTTGTGGTTTCTTCTTTTCTTGGAAAGCTAATACACTTCTCACTTAATTGCACTGCCAAATGACCCAGCCATTTCGCAGTGACTCACTGTAATTATCTCCTGTATTTAATTTCGAGTTAAAATCAAGTGTGCCTAATCAGCTTTGGCATTAAGAAGTGGGTTTAGGCAGTGGGTTTGTGGCAGAGTGAAAGTGGGAACAGGTGCTGAACTGTTGGAGGGTAAGGAGGACTCTGCAGAGACCTTGCCAGGCTGGACAGATGGGCAGAGTCCACACAGAAGTGCTTGGTTCTAAACATTGGCCACAGCAACCCCATGCAGTGCTACAGGCTGGGGTCAGAGTGGCTGGAGAGCTGCCAGGCAGAAAGGAACCTGGGGGTGCTGGCTGACAGCAGCTGATCATGAGCCAGCGGTGTGCCTAGGTGGCCAAGAGGGCCAATGGCATCCTGGCCTGCATCAGGAACAGTGTGGCCAGCAGGAGCAGGGAAGTCATTGTGCCCTGTACTCTGCATTGGTTAGGCTGCACCTTGAGTCCTGTGTCCAGTTCATAGTATCATAGTATCATTCAGGGTTGGAAGGGACCACAAGGATCATCTAGTTCCAACCCCCTGCCATGGGCAGGGACACCCCACACTAGATCAGCCTGGCCAGAGCCTCATCCAGCCTGGGAGAAGAAACCAACCCCCACCTGGCTACAACCTCCCTTCAGGGAGTTGTAGAGAGCAATGAGGTCTCCCCTGAGCCTCCTCTTCTCCAGGCTAAGCAACCCCAGCTCCCTCAGCCTCTCCTCACAGGGCTGTGCTCCAGACCCCTCCCCAGCCTTGTTGCCTTTCTCTGGGCGTACTCAAGCATCTCAACTTCCTTCTGACCCTGCACTTAGCACTGCTTAGGTCACACCTTGAGCACTGTGTCCAGTTCTGGGCCCCTCAGTTTAAGAAAGACGTTGAGATAGGTTGGACTTGATGATCTCGAAGGTCTTTTCCAATCTGGTTAATTCTGTATTCTTTCTTGAATTGAGTGGCCCATAGGAATGCCTCTGCTTTGTCCATTTCTCCTTGCTATTGTAAAGGTGCTGAAAGCAGCTCCCCTGTCAGAGTCAGACTGCCAGGAGCCAGTGACAGCCTCTCTTCATCAGAACCACGGACAGTTCCACCCCTTGGGGATCCTGCAGGAAGGATGCAGAGGGACTTTTCCTGAGGGAGTCTAGAGGCAGGGCAAGGGGGAATAATGTGAAACTGAGGGAGAGAAGGAATAGAATAGAATAGAAACTGAGGGAGAGAAGGAATAGAATAGAATAGAATAGAATAGAATAGAATAGAATAGAATAGAATAGAATAGAATAGAATAGAATAGAATAGAATAGAATAGAATAGAATAGAATAGGTAGAGAGGAATGGAATGGAATGGAATGGAATGGAATGGAATGGAATGGAATGGAATGGAATGGAATGGAATGGAATGGAATGGAATGGAATGGAATGGAATGGAATAGAATAGACCAGGTTGGAAGAGATCTTGGAGGTCATCCAGTCCAACCTATCACCCAACCCTACCTGCTCAACCAGGTCATGGCACCAAGTGCCTCATTCAGTTTCTTCCTAAACACTTCCAGGGATGGTGACTCCACCACCTCCCTGGGCAGCACATTCCAATGGCCAACCTCTCTTTCTGGGTAGAATTTCTTCCTAACATCCATCCTGAACCTCCCCTGGCACAGCTTGAGACTGTGTCCTCTTGTTCAGTAGGAGGGTGATGAGACTCTGGCACAGGCTGCCCAGGGAGGCTGTGGCTGCCTCCTCCCTGGGGGTGCTCAAGGTCAGGATGCATGAGGCCTTGAGCAGTCAAGTCCAGTTGAGTCCCTGCCCATGGGGGGGAGGTTGGAGCAGATGATCTCTGAGGTCCCTTCCAGCCTGAGCCATTCTAGGATTCTATGTAGAAGCTTTCCATTTGTGGGGTTATTTCCTTGTTGCAGTGGTTCATTTCTTCCACACACTGACCAAATCAGCAGGGAACAGTTTCATCAGTCCCGCTGCTGGTTTACGTTCCCTGGGTAGCGTCTTGTAATTGGCCATTGGGATGTGCTGCCCAGGGAGGTGGTGGAGTCACCGTCACTGGAGGTGTTCATAAAAGGCTTGGATGTGGCACTTGGAGCCATGGTTTAATTGTCAGGAGGTGTTGGGTGACAGGTAATAGGGTGGACTTGATGATCTGGTTGATTAGATAGTGTTGGATGATAGGTTGGACTTGATGATCTCAAAGGTCTCTTCCAACCTGGTTAATTCCATTCCATTCCATTCCATTCCATTCCATTCCATTCCATTCCATTCCATTCCATTCCATTCCATTCCATTCCATCCCATCCCTTTCCATTCCATTCCATTCCATTTCATTCCATTCCATTCCATTCCATTCCATTCCATTCCATTCCATTCCATTCCATTCCATTCCACTCCACTCCATTCTTTTCTATTCTATTCTATTCTATTCTATTCTATTCTATTCTATTCTATTCTATTCTATTCTATTCTATTCTATCACTGAGGTCTTTTCCAACCTGGTTGTTTCTATGATTCTATGGTGGTCTGCCAGACCTCCTGTGGTGTGACTGTGGCTACAGACCCCACCATGGGCCAAATGATTCTGATCCACACCCACAGATAGGACCTTCTGGCCCCACAACAGCAGGACCTGACTGAGGGCCAAAGGATCTGGGCTGACCCCATGACCACCTTCATCCAGCCCCACTCTCACCCTCAGCCCCTAAAAGTCAGCCATACCCCTGACAGCTTCATTACAATAGCCTGTGAAATCTGCTTTTGTTCTGTTATTTCTCCACCATTAAACTACAGATCACCAAAAATAAGAGAGCAAACCCCAAAAGCTTTTGAGAATGTAAGTAGCAAAGTGCAATAAATTCCCTTGAAATGGATGCTGAATCTCCCTGCCTTTTAACTCCACAAAGTAGGGCCTAACACTAAATAAAATTAATGCTGCTCCTGCTTGCTCTGCTCACACATCCAATAATGCCAGCCTGGGCTTTATTGGAGGTTAGGTCTAAATGGAATATGCACACTGTTCCCACAAGGTCACTCTGGAATCATCTCTCTGATTGATTCTAAGAAGGTGGGATGCAGGAGAGCAAAACTAATCCTGCAGGGAAAACACACAATATCAGCCTGCATGGAAATGGCACAACAGCCTGGCCCCAAGGCAGGGTAGACAAATGGACCTGATGGAGCAGGTCCAGAGGAGGGCCACAAAAATGAGCAGAGGGTTGGAGCACCTCTGCTCTGAGGACAGGCTGAGGGAGCTGGGGGGGTTCAGCCTGGAGAAGAGGAGGCTCCAGAGAGATCTAAGAGCAGCCTGCCAGGAGCTGAAGGGGGCTACAGGAAGGATGGAGAGAGACTGTTTGCAAAGGCCTGCAGGGACAGGATGAGGGACAATGACTTCAAATTATAGCAGAGCAGATTTAGATTGAATATCAGGAAGAAGTTCTTTACTATGAGGTTGGTGGAACACTGGAACAGGTTGCCCAGGGAGGTGCTTGAGGCTCCTTCCCTGGAGATACAGAATAGAATTAACCAGCTTGGAAAAGACCTCAGAGATCATCCAGTCCAACCTATCACCCAACACCATCTCATCAACTCAACCATGGCACCAAGTGCCTCATCCAGGAACTTCCTAAACACCTCCAGGGATGGTGACTCCACCACCTCCCTGAGCAGCACATCCCAATGGCCAAACTCTCTTTCCTAACATCCATCCTAAACCTCCCCTGGCACAGCTTGAGACTGTTCCCTCTTGTTCTGGTGCTGCTTGCCTGGGAGAAGAGACCAACCTCCACCTGCCTACAACTTCCCTTCATATAGTAATTAATTCTTCTGGGGTCTCTTCAAGTGCTGTCCTTCTTGCTCTGTTTGTCACTGTAGTATCAGATCACTTCCCACACACAAAATAGCCTTGTGGTGTTTCTCTTCAGGTGAATTCTCTGCACCAGCTCCTCCACTTTATGCCTCAAAGATGCTAATTCCATCTGATAATGGCTGGGGCTTGCATTAGAAGGACAGGTGCAGCAAACCCAACAGCAGCACTCTGCTTGTTGTATTCCATGCCAGCAATGAAAGCAATCCATCAGTGACACTCTCCAACCCTTGCCTTGGCCCAGAAAAGAGAAGCACCAACAAAAGTTAGCACACCCAGCTTCAGAATGTCTCACAGCTGGATGGTTTGGGCTGGGTTTGTTGGGCTGCTTTCATTTGTTTTCACCCTGAGAAGGTTTGAATTCTCCTTCCAGCATGAGGGCAAGAATCCAAGATGCTGAGCATTCAGTGGATCTGAAGATAGAATAGAATAGAATAGAATAGAATAGAATAGAATAGAATAGAATAGAATAGAATAGAATAGAATAGAATAGAATAGAATAGAATAGAATAGAATAGAATAGAATAGAATAGACCAGGTTGGAAGAGACCTTCAAGATCATCGTGTCCAACCTATCATCCAACACCACCTAATCAACTAACCCATGGCACCAAGCACCCCATCAAGTCTCCTCCTGAACACCTCCAGTGATGGTGACTCCACCACCTCCCCAGGCAGCCCATTCCAATGGGCAATCTCTCTCTCTGTGTAAAACTTCCTCCTGACCTCCAGCCTGAACTTCCCCTGGTGCAGCCTGAGACTGTGTCCTCTTGTTCTGGTGCTGGCTGCCTGGGAGAAGAGACCAACCTCTGCCTGTTTACAACCCCCCTTCAGGTAGTTGTAGAGAGCAATAAGGTCACCCCTGAGTCTCCTCTTCTCCAGGCTGAGCAACCCCAGCTCCCTCAGCCTCTCCTCACAGGGCTGTGTTCCAAGCCCCTCACTAACTTTGTTGCCCTTCTCTGGACTCGTTCCAGCAAGTCAACCTCCTTCCTAAACTGAGGGGCCCAGAACTGGACACAGGACTCGAGGTGTGGCCTAACCAGTGCAGTGTACAGGGGCAGAATGACCTCCCTGATCCTGCTGGCCACACTGTTCTTAATGCAGGCCAGGATGCCATTGGCCCTCCTGGCTGCCTGGGCACATTGCAGGCTCATGTTCATCCTACCATCAACCAGCACCCCCAGGTCCCTCTCTGCCTGGCTGCTCTCAGCCACTCTTGACCCCAGCCTGTAGCACTGCATGGAGTTGCTGTGGCCAATGTGCAGAACCCGGCACTTGGATGTGTTAAATCTCATGCCGTTGGACTCTGCCCATCTGATAGCCTTTCTGATGGGGACTACGTTAACTCTGAAAGCAGGTAAGGCTGTTCTGATTAAGGATATGAGGAGCAGAGGGCTGAGATTAATGATATGAGGAAGAGAGGGCTCTGTGATATGATTTTTACAGAGATAATCGAAACAAGGAGACTTCAGTGCCGAGAGCCAAGGCTCTTTGCCCTGGTATGGCACAAGGATGCAGCAAATTTCCATCTCCAGAGCCAAAAAAAAAGACCCCAGCAAAGTAATGTGAAAGGCCTTAAAACATTGTCTGGAAAATGAAGATAAAGTTAAGGCCAGCTCTGAAAGGGGAAAGATTTAAATTCCTTCCAGTGGAGCTGGACTTAATATATCTAAAGGGTGAATTTTCACTGTGGTGCAGTTCCAAGTCTTTGCTCAGACATATTCCTGTTCCCTGGGGGGGTGGGGGCGGGGGGTGTTGTACATCTTAGCCTGCAGGTTCTCAACAGATATTTCTCCTCTGGAATTTTTGTAGTCCACCTTAAGCACTTCAGGGTTAGAAATGCTGCTTGGGGCAGTGTGGCTGAAAAGCTGACTGGCAGAAAGGGACCTGGGGGTGCTCAAGGACAAGCAGCTGAAGCGGAGGGTGATTCTCCCCCTCTGCTCAGCTCTGGTGAGACCCCACCTGGAGTACTGCCTCCAGGTCTGGAGCCCCTATTACAAGAAGGATATGGACATGCTGGAAGGTGTCCAGAGAAGAGCCACAAGGATGATCAGAGGGCTGGAGCTGCTCTGCTATGAGGACAGACTGAAGGAGTTGGGGCTGTTCAGTCTGGAGAAAAGAAGGCTCCAATGTGATCTCATTGTGGCCTTCCAGTATCTGAAGGGGGCTCTGCTCATCCTCCTGGCCCTTCTCTGGACACCTTCCAGCACCTCCAGATCCTTCCTGTAATAGAGGCTCCAGAACTGGACACAGTGCTCCAGGTGGGGTCTCACCAGAGTGGAGTAGAGGGTGAGAATTTGAAGTAGGTTAGCTCACAGCATCCAAGGACAATGTCTGAAGCAAGGTCACTTAGTCTCCCTCTGGAGTTTGATGAATGTACACAATGTATGGGTGAGACATTTGCAGCACCTACATTTTGTTCCCTGTTATAGGAACACTGCAGTGCTTTGTAATATTTATTATCCCTCTTTATTGGGTTTTGTATATGTAGGTGCTAGCAATGAGCAGGAGATAAAGCAAGGAACAAAGAGAGAACTTGATGTCACTGCATTGTAACTCTCCTTCCTAGTTCACAAAGCGAAGTTCCTACCACATGGCTTCCTCTCTAGATCTTTTCTTTCATAGTATTTTAGATATGAGATCCTTTGACATGAGGGCAAATCTACCCAAGAATTGAATGTGGTATGTTCTGTCTGCACAAAGTTACTCCAGAACATAGGTTCATAGATACATAGAAGGCTTCAGACTGGAAGGGACCTTAGGATAGGATAGGATAGGATAGGATAGGATAGGATAGGATAGGATAGGATGGGATAGGATAGGATAATATAGAATAGAATAGAATAGAATAGAATAGAATAGAATAGAATAGAATAGAATAGAATAGAATAGAATAGAATAGAATAGAATAGAATAGAATAGAATAGAATAGAATAGAATAGAATTAACCAGGTTGGAAGAGACCTTTGAGATCATAAAGTCCAACCTATCACCCAACACCATCTCATCAACTAAACCATGGCACCAAGTGCCTCATCCAGGCTCTTCCTACACACCTCCAGTGATGGTGACTCCACCACCTCCCTGGGCAGCACATTCCAATGGCCAATCTCTATTGCTGGGAAGTATTTCTTCCTACCATCCAGCCTAAACCTCCCCTGACACAGCTTGAGACTGTGTCCTCTTGTTCTGGTGCTGGGTGCCTGGGAGAAGAGACCAACCCCTTCCCAGCTACAACCACCTTTCAGGTAGTTGTAGAGAGCAATGAGGTCACCCCTGAGCCTGCAGCACAGGAGGTACCACCTCAATTTGAGGAAGAACTTCTTCACTGTGAGGGTCACAGAGCCCTGAAGCAGGCTGCCCAGAGAGATTGTGGAGTCTCCTTCTCTGGAGCCTTTCCAGCCCTGTCTGGATGTGTTCCTGTGTGACCTGACCTAGATTCTGTGGTCCTGCTCTGAGAGGGGAGTTGGACTTGAATATCTTTAGAAGTCCCTTCTAACCCCTCACATCCTGTGATCCTGTGATGCTATATCCAGGTTTAAAGGAATATGGAGTAAAGATAGCCAGGTGGGGGTTGGTCTCTTCTCCCAGGCAACCAGCACCAGAACAAGAGGACACAGTCTGAAGCTGTGCCAGGGGAGGTTTGGGCAGAAGTTGAGGAAGAAATTCATCCCAGAAAGAGAGATTGGCCATTGGAATGTGCTGCCCAGGGAGGTGGTGGAGTCACCATCCCTGGAGGTCTTTAGGAAGAGCCTGGCTGAGGCACTTGGTGCTATGGTTTAGTTGATTAGATGGTGTTGGGTGATAGGTTCGACTCAATGATCTCTGAGGTCTATTCTATTCTATTCTATTCTATTCTATTCTATTCTATTCTATTCTATTCTATCCTGTCCTATCCTATCCTATCCTATCCTATCCTACTCTATTCTATTCTCAATAAAACTCCCCTTTCTTACTGTGACACCACTTAGTGCAATTACCCCTTAGTGCAATTTACTCTTCACCATTCTGAAGTGCCAGGTGGCTGGAATTTGTATGTTTCCATGTGTTGCTAAAAGGCAGAAGTGAAACCTGTCCTGCCTGGTGTTACTCTGCAGCTTGGAGAAGTAAATAAGGTGCTTTATTCAGCCTTACCCAGCACAAATTCAGCACCACTGGGGAATCCTAGGGATACACATTAAGATTGGTATAAAGTGTGTGACACTTCCTGAACGTGCTGGCAAGAGCCTGAAAAAGAGACAGATCTATTAAGGTGGCCTAGAGATATTGCTGATGCTGCTCTCTGGAAGAGAAACATGTAAAGCATGTCCAAGAAGGGAAAAGAAATCACATAAAAGACAGAAGGCATAACTTTGGGGTCTGAGTTTTACTTGCAGGCTCATTGTTAGAGACATTTAGGCACAACAGAGTCACAGAAGCACAGAAATATTCAGGTTGGAAGAGACCCTCAGGAGCACCAAGTCCAAACCACAACCCTACTCTACAAGGGTCACCCCTAAACCATAGCCCCAAGCACCACATCCAAACCACCTTCAAACACAGCCAGGCTTGGGGACTCCACCACCTCCCTGGGCAGCACATTCCAATCCCTGACCTCTCTTGCCATCAAAAAATGTTTCCTTATGGCCACTCTAAACCTACCCAGTGGCAGCTTGAGGCCATTCCCTCTTGTTCTGTCACTAATGACCTGTGAGAAGAGACCAGCAGCAGCCTCTCCACAACCTCCTTTCAGGTAGCTGTAGACAGCAATGAGGTCTCCCCTCAGCCTCCTCTTTTCCACACTAACCATCCCCAGCTCTTTCAGTTGCTCTCCAACAGATTTATTCTCCAGGCCCTTCACAGCTTCCTTGCCCTCCTCTGGCCTGGCTCCAGCACCTCCACATCTCTCTTGGATGGAGTGCCCAAAACTGTAAGCAATCCTCAAGGTGTGGCCTCCCCAGAGCTGAGTCCCAGGGGACAATCCCCTCCCTGCTGCTGCTGGACACAGCATTGCTGATCCCAGCCAGGATGCCTTTGGCTTTCTTGGCCACCTGAGCACACTGCTGGCTCCTCTTCAGCTGCTTGTCCATGAGCACCCCCAGGTCCCTTTTTGCCAGGCAGCTTTCCAGCCACACTGCCCCAAGCCTACAGCATTCCTTAGGGTTGTTGCAACCCAAGCTGATGAAAACAACTTGACTTGTACACTGCTGCAGCCAAGAGTCTTCATTTATTGTATCCTCTGCCAGTGCTTTGCCCTTTTATAACTCATTCCCATTCCAAGTAATAATTACAGGACTCATAATAGCTGCCTTAGAACTATGGGTGGTGATTTTAACACATTTGTGATAATGAACTTCCCTGAGCAAAGAGCCTCCTTAACCAGGAGGAATCTACAAGGACCAACAAGGTAAGCACTGAAAACCAGCAACACAACCATTTTTCAGAGCTGACAGCTGCAGTGCAGCCAGACAAATGACAGTCCTGATGGCCAAGCATGAGGTGAGCTCAAAAAGGGCAAAGATTTACTCTGCATCATACCTCAAGCCAGTCACCTTCCCAGTCACTGCAATGGTTCAGTGTGCTGACCATCTGTCCCAGGCAGTGTGGGGGGGGTTAGTGTTGGGCAACAGATGCTAGAGAGGTGCAGACAGCCAAGCTGGAATGGGTTGATCCAGGGAGGTGGTTGAGGCTCCAGCCCTGGAGGTGTTTAAGCCCAGGCTGGCTGAGGCTCTGGGCAACCTGATCTAGTGTGGGGTGTCCCTGCCCATGGCAGGGGGGTTGGAACTAGATGATCCTTGTGGTCCCTTCCAACCCTGACTGATACTGTGATGCTGTGATACTGTGAAGCTACTCTGCTCATGGGAGACCTTGTAGAGTTTGGGAGTTTATCTTCAGAGTACTTTCCCTAGAATCTGCAGCAGTGCAGCACCTTTCCCTTGTTCTTTCTGCTTCAGTTCACTTCCAGATTATCTGAAGACAATTTTGATTCATCAACCCACATCCAATTACAGAATCACAGAATTAACCAGGTTGGAAAAGACCTCAGAGATCATCAAGCCCAACCTACCACCCAACACCATCTCATCAACTAAACCATGGCACCAAGTGCCTCAGCCAGGCTCTTCCTAAACACCTCCAGGGATGGTGACTCCACCACCTCCCTGGGCAGCACATTCCAATGGCCAATCTCTCTTGATGGGAAGACTTTCTTCCTAACATCCAGGCTAAACCTCCCCTGGCACAGCTTGAGACTCTGTCCTCTTGTTCTGGTGATGGTTGCCTGGGAGAAGAGACCAACCCCCACCTGGCTACAACCTCCCTTCAGGCAGTTGGAGAGAGCAAGAAGGTCTCCCCTGAGCCTCCTCTTCTCCAGGCTAATCAACCCCAGCTCCCTCAGCCTCTCCTCACAGGGCTGTGCTCCAAAACCCTTCCCAGCTTTGTTGCCCTTCTCTGGACACCTTCCAGCATCTCAACATCTTTCCTAAACTGACAGGCCCAGAACTGGACACAGGACTCCAGGTGTGGAAGGAGTCAGCACTGCTCCCTCTATGCTGAGTGCCTTTCCTCCCTTTAGACTGCTTACCAATTTCCTTCCACACTCTTTGCAGTGTTTGTTTAATTGTCTATGTATATTTGCTGACTATTAAGATCATAATCAGAGAGAGGTTCTGCACTTGCTTGTGCTCTCAGTGCTGCCTCAGAGAACCTTGTGAGTTTTACTGATTGTCATGTCACATTAAGCACTGAAACCCTGTGCTGATTTGCTGCTGAGCTGCTCTTGCTGCTCCCCCTGGGCAGCTGATCTCTGGGTGCCCAAGTGGAGGGCTCCACTTCCTAATCACAGTGCATTAAGAAAGTATAATGGCAGTGCCTGGCCAAGGGCAAAGTCTTATGAGGAGCAGCTGAGGGAACTGGGCTTGTTCAGCCTGAAGAAAAGGAGGCTGAGGGGAGATCTTATCACTGTCTATAACTACCTGAAAGTAGGTTGTAGAGAGGTGAGTGTCATTCTCTTCTCACATGTCACAGCAGATAAGACAAAAGAAAATGGCTTAGGTTAGACATTAGGGAAAATTTCTGTACTGAAAGGGTTATCAAAGACTTTGGGACAGGCTGCCCAGGGAAGTGGTTGAATCACCACCCCTGGATGGATTTGAAAGCCACCCAGATGTGGTGTTCAAGGATATGGTGTCGTGATGGCCCTGGCAGAGTTAGATAGCGGTTGATGATCTTGCAAGGTCTTTTCCAGCCCTAGTGATTCTGTGACAGGATTGTTAATGCAGACAGGGCCTTTGGGCTGGCAGACTGAGCACCATGCATTGCTGCATGACTATCCCTAATCATCAGTTGGCTATACAGCCAAATTTGTGAAGCCTGCAGGCTGAGGCCTGTAGAGGAGGGGGAGGTGAGCATGCCCAACATGAGCTGCTTGGGGTAAGAGACAGGGCTAGGGAGGCTCTTCTCCCCCTCTGCCCTGCCACACCTTCAATCCTGTGTTCAGTTTGGGGCTCCCCAGTTGAAGACAGACAGAGAACTGCTGGAGAGAGTCCAAGGCAGAGCCAGGAGGATGATTAGGGAACCTGAGCATCTTCCCTGTGAAGAGAGACTGAGAGCCCTGGAGAAGAGAAGGCTGAGAGGGGATCTGATCAATGTCTCTCAATAGCTGAGGGCTGGGGGTCAAGGGGAGGGGGCTAAGCTCTTTTGGGTGCTGCACAGCAAGAAGACAAGGAGCAATGGAGGCAAACTTGAGCAGAGAAGGTTTGAGCTCAACATGAGAAGACGCTTCTTTGCAGTGAGGGTGAGAGAGCCCTGGAGCAGGCTGCCCAGAGAGGTTGTAGAGTCTCCTTCCCTGGAGCCTTTCCAACCTCAGCTGGATGCATCCCTGTGCAGACTCCCCTGGGTGCTGCTGCTCTGGGTTGGATCTTTGGAGGTCCCTTCCAACCTCTAATGTTCTGTGGTACTGTGACACAGTGATCAAGACAAACTTGTCACCTTGCTGGTTACTGTAAATAAGTGAATGTGCTCCTCTTCCTTCCACTCAGCTTCTTCTTGTTAGAGATATTGCACCGTAGGCAAGGCAAAGACTTGAGTTACTGTACCCCAGGAGTTCAGCTCCAGAAGCCTCAGCCACAAAATTTAGAGTGCCTTCAGAGCCATCCAAGGAATTAGCACTCCAACTTATCTCACTTCAGGCACACTTTAGGTACCAAATATTTCCAGCTGCATGTAAGGTGGCTGTCAGTTATTTATCTCAGCCTCCAAATACTGCAGTACACTCTCTGTTTTTTGGGGGCTGTATGTCACACTACTGCTCCCTGCTGCCTGAGCCTGTTTCAGATCCACTTCACCTCCTGTGAAGTTAGGCTGTGCCTAGCTGGCTGCTCAGAGGCAGAGAAGCTGCTTGCTGTCAAGGAGATGTTTGTCTCACCGTGATTAATTACTGTGAAATGCCCACAGAGATTTAAAGAATCATGATTAATTACTGCAGAAGGCACAGGGAGCTTCAAGACTAAGCTCTCCCATTTGCTAAGTTTACCCAAGAGCTCCTCTCCATCCTGCATCTGGGGACACTTTCATGCAGTCAGCTGATAAAACTCCCACAGGACATATGGTGAATTGTCAGGAAAAGGCTAAAGGAAAATAATCACAGAATCAGAGAATTGGCAGGCTGGGAAGGGACCTCAAGGAGCAGCCAGTTCCAACCCCCCTGCCATGGGCAGGGACACCTCACACTGCAGCAGGTTGCTCACAGCCACATCCAGCCTGGCTGCAAACACCTCCAGGCAGGAGGCTTCCACCACCTCCCTGGGCAACCTGTGCCAGGCTCTCACCACCCTCATGGGGAACAACTTCTTCCTAACATCCAATCTGAATTCATCCATTTCTACTATTTTTTTCATCCCACTCAGTCCTATCACTCCCTGACACCCTCAAAAATCCCTCCCCAGCTTTCTTGTAGCCTACTTCAGATACTGGAAGGCCACAATGAGGTCTCCTGGGAGCCTTTTCTTCTCCAGACTGAACAGCCCCAACTCCCTCAGTTTGTCCTCATAGGAGAGGTGCTTCAGCCCTCTGCTCATCCTTGTGGCCCTTCTCTGGACACCTCCCAGCATACTTTGCTTAGAATCTTAGGGCCTGCAACATCTCACACTCAACATTTTTGCTCCATTCCCCCCAGTCCTATCACTCCCTGTCACCCTCAAAAGTCCCTCCCCAGCTTTCTTAGAGCCTTCTTCATATATTGGAAGGCCACAATTAGGTCTCCTCAGAGCCTTCTCTTCTCCAGACTGAACAACCCCAACTCCCTCAGTCTGTCCTCATGACAGAGCAGCTCCAGCCCTCTGCTCATCCTCATGGCCCTTCTCTGGACACCTTCCAGCACCTCCAGATCCTTCCTGTAACAGGGGCTCCAGAGCAGGACCCAGTGCTCCATAACATTCCCAAAAGGCTAATGCTCCTTCAGAGTGAAGAAAAAATGATTGCCAGATCCCTTCTGCAGGATTCATTTCTTCCTTAGGTTTTCTTCTTTTCCAGCATGGAGGCTGAGAAGATTAATAAGCTCCAGAATTTTACACTAAGCCTATTAGGGGTTTAAAATTTAATAGGTTTGAAATCACCTCCTGAAATCCCACTTTAGAAGGAGAGCTAAGGGCAACTTACTGCCTTCCTTGGCACCTTCCCAAAGGCCTTTCCCATTGGCATTAAACCAGAGCCCAGGCCACACTGTATATCATAGCATCACAGTATCAGTCAGGGTTGGAAGGGACCACAAGGATCACCTAGTTCCCACCCCCCTGCCATGGGCAGGGACACCCCACACTAGATCAGCCTGGCCAGAACCTCATCCAGCCTGGGCTTAAACACCTCCAGGGACAGGTCCCATGTGAGAGGGAAGAGTTATTCAGTTCCCCCTAACTTCTGCCACCTTTGCTGTTTGCTGGTTTCATGACAGCCTGCTCCAGACTGGCAGAGGAGCACTCAGCAACACACTCATGCTTCACCAGGTAGAAGTAATCTGCTGTCATGCTGGGAGAGAGAAGCTGGGGCAGAGGATGTGCCAGGGATGGTATCTGCTACCTGCACAAACAAGGAGCTGCAGACTCCCACAGGCTCTGCTGGCTCCTCAAATTGGTTAAAAAATCACATCAAAAACACAGGCTCTTTGTATGAGAGAAATGTATTATGCTAATCACCTCAATTCTTCCTCAGTTATCCATGCAGAGCTTCATTGCACTACTCAATATTTTTCAGTCTAATGCACTGAATTAAGTCCTGTGGAAAAGTTTTGTTCCTGAAACCTCTGAAATTGGCACTGAATTTTCTCTCTGGCCTTTATGGGAAACAGTTCCTTTCATCACTGCTTGCTGCTAACTGCAGTGCATTTGACAGGGCTTTGCAATGTCCAGCGTGTTGCAGTTAAAGCCCCAGGGGAAAAAACAAAGGCTACCAGAATCACAGAATGTTAGGGGTTGGGAGGGACCTTCAAAGCTCACCCAGCCCAACCCCCCTGCCAGAGCAGGACCACCTAGAGGAGATCACACAGGAACACATCCAGGTGGGTTTGGAATATCTCCAGAGAGGGCTGGGATCAGCAATGCTGTGTCCAGCAGCAGCAGGGAGGGGATTGTCCCCTGGGACTCAGCTCTGGGGAGGACACACCTTGAGGATTGTGCCCAATTTTGGGCAGCTCAAGCCAAGGGAGCTGTGGAGGTGCTGGAGCCAGGGCAGAGGAGGGCAAGGAATCTGGGGAAGGGTCTGGAGAATAAATGTGATGAAGAGCAACTGAAGGAGCTGGGGATGGTTAGTGTGAAAGAGAGGAGGCTGAGGGGAGACCTCATTGCTGTCTACAACTCCCTGAAAGGAGGTTGGGGAGAGGCTGCTGCTGGTCTCTTCTCACAGGTCTTGAGGGAATGGCCTCAAGCTGCCACTGGGTAGGTTTAGACTGGACCTTGGGAAACATTTGGCCAGGGATTGGAATGTGCTGCCCAGGGAGGTGGTTGAGTCCCCAAGCCTGGCTGTGTTTGAAGGTGTTTTGGCTGTGGTGCTTGGGGCTCTGGTTTAGGGGTGACCCTTGTAGAGTAGAGTTCTGGGTTGGGCTTGCTGATCCTGAGGGTCTTTTCCAACCTGAATGTTTCTGTGATTCTGTGCTCCTAAGACAAACAGCAACCCCATGAGATTCTTACAATCTAAAAATGCAAAACCATGATCCAGTGAGAGATGAACAGTGTAGAAGTGAGGTGTCATGCTGACAAAGGAACTCCAGCCTGTGCCAGCCCAGGAAACACTCTGTGGAGCAACGCATTGGGGTCCCCAGAATCATAGAATTGTCAAGGTCGGAAAAGACATCAAGGATCATCCAATTCCAACCCCCCTGACATGGGCAGGGACACCTCACACTACAGCAGGTTGCCCACAGCCACATCCAGCCTGGCTGCAAACACCTCCAGGCAGGAGGCTTCCACCACCTCCCTGGGCAACCTGTGCCAGGCTCTCACCACCTTCATGGGGAACAACTTCTTCCTAACATCCAATCTCAATCTACCCATTTCTAGTTTTGCTCCATTCCCCCCAGTCCTATCACTCCCTGACACCATCAAATGTTCCTTCCCAGCTTTTTTGTAGCCCCCTTCAGATACTGGAAGGCCACAATTAGGTCTCCTCAGAGCCTTCTCTTCTCCAGACTGAACAGCCCCAACTCCCTCAGTCTGTCCTCATCGCAGAGCAGCTCCAGCCCTCTGCTCATCCTTGTGGCCCTTCTCTGGACACCTTCCAGCATCTCCAGATCCTTCCTGTAACAGAGGCTTCAGACCTGGACACAGTGCTCCAGGTGGGGTCTCACCAGAGCAGACTAGAGGGGGCGAATAGGATAGGATGGGATGGGATGGGATGGGATGGGATGGGATGGGATGGGATGGGATGGGATAGAATAGAATAGAATAGAATAGAATAGAATAGAATAGAATAGAATAGAATAGAATAGAATAGAATAGAATAGAATAGAATAGAATAGAATAGAATAGAATAGACCAGGTTGGGAGAGACCTTCAAGATCATCGTGTCCAACCTATCATCCAACACCACCTAATCAACTAACCCATGGCACCAAGCACCCTGTCAAGTCTCCTCCTGAACACCTCCTGCGAAGGCCTCCCTGGCCCTGCCGGCTACACTTGTCTTGCTGCAGCCCAGGATGTGCTTGATGTGGGCTTGCTGCTCTACTTGCAGTACAAGCCAGTTGCTGAAGTTGCAAATGTGCCTTTAAATTGCTCAGGCTGTGAAAGAGAAAGGAAAAAAAAACCTAAGACCCAACCCCCCCCCCAGAGTGGCATAATGAAGTGCAGCTATGAGGAACAGCTTTTTAATGGGAGAGCACAGATGTTCTATGCATGACAGCCATGGTTTAAAATTGAAAAGTGCCATTGTTTGGCCATCATTTAAAATCACAATACCCTAAAGGAGAGATTTCAGGCCGTGCATGCTTGAGGAGCACAGAGCTAAGGTAGGGCTAAACTGTTATCCCTGGTCTGCTTGGAATGAGTGAGGAGATAATGGGCTTCATGGGCATGGAGAGTAAAAAAGATGGCAAGCTGAGTGTCAGCTCGTGGCTTGCACCACAACACTCTGTGTTGGGTTAGGAACTGGCTGGAGGGCTGAGCCCAGAGAGTGGTGGTGAATGGTGCCACAGCCAGCTGGCAGCCAGTCACTAGTGGTGTGCCCCAGGGAGCAGTGCTGGGCCCTGTGCTCTTTAATATCTTCATTGATGATCTGGATGAAGGGGTAGAGTCAGTCATCAGCAAGTTTGTAGATGACACCAAGTTAGGAGCAGATGTTGTTCAGTTAGAGGGCAGAAAGGCTCTGCAGAGGGACCTCGACTGACTGGACAGATGGGCAGAGGCCAACAGGATGGCATTTAACAAGTCCAAGTGCCAGGTGCTGCACTTTGGCCACAACAACCCCATGCAGAGCTACAGGCTGGGGTCAGAGTGGCTGAGAGCTGCCAAACAGAGAGGGACCTGGGGTTGCTGGTTGACAGCTGCCTAAACATGAGCCAGCAGTGTGCACAGGGAACCAAGAAGACCAATGGCATCCTGGCCTGCATTAGGAATAGTGTGGCCAGCAGGAGCAGGGAAGTCATTGTGCCCCTGGACTCTGCATTGGTTAAGCCACACCTTGAGTTCTGTGTCCAGTTCTGGGCTCCTCAGTTTAAGAAGGACATTGAAACACTTGAAGGTGTCCAGAGAAGGGCAACAAGGCTGGGGAGAGGCCTTGAGCACAGCCCTGTGAGGAGAGGCTGAGGGAGCTGGGGTTGTTTAGCCTGGAGAAGAGGAGGCTCAGGGGTGACCTCATTGCCCTCTACAACTACCTGAAAGGTGGTTGTAGCCAGGAAGGGGTTGGTCTCTTCTCCCAGGCAACCAGCACCAGAACAAGAGGACACAGTCTCAACTGCACCAGGGGAGGTTTAGGCTGGAGGTGAGGAGAAAGTTCTTCACTGAGCGAGTCATTGGCCATTGGGATGTGCTGCCCAGGGAGGTTGTGGAGTCCCCATCCCTGGAGGTGTTCAAGAGGGGATTGGATGTGGCACTTTTTGCCATGGTTTAGTTGATTAGATGATGTTGGGTGGTAGATTGGACCTGATGATCTCTGAGGTCTTTTCCAACCTTATTGATTCTGTGATTCTATGATTCTATGCCTAGTGGGGATGGAACAATATTAGAATTGGGTAGATTCAGATTGGATGTTAGGAAGAAGTTCACTGTGATACCTGACTCCCACTCCTCCAATGGATGCTTTCCCCACTAGGAATTATGGAGAAGTTACATTGCTGGAGACAGAAAACTGCAGATGCAAGCTTGGGGAGAAATTAATCCTCCAAGAGCAGCAGAGAAGGCAGTCCCAGGGCTTTGTTTGTAAAGTCAGCTCATAAAGTTGTGGGGAATTGTTTTACAACACACATTAAGTGAAGCAGAAAATGAAGCCTTGGTTCTGTGGGTAAAAAGGAGGCCATCATCTGCCTGCAACAGAAATTCCCTTTCAACCTTGATGTTTGGTTTGGTTTTGCTGTTTGTTTTCTGCCACTCTAATGGGAATCTGTTCCCATCTCTGCCACAATTCACACAGACAGGCTGCTGGGAAGGTAATTCTCCTTGCTAAGCAGTGGTTAGGGGCTGGGAGAAAAAAGACAGCTTGATGAGATTTGTTATCTCATGAAGGGAGCAGACCTGTGGAGAAGGACTTGGGAGTGCTGGTGGCATGGGACAGCAAGGTGCCCTGGTGGCCAGGAAGGCCAAAGGGATCCTGGGATGCATTAGGAGGAGTGTGTCCAGCAGAGCCAGGGAGGTTCTCCTCTCCCTCTCGACTCTGCCCTAGTGAAATGTCACCTGCAGTATTGCTTCCAGTTCTGGGCTCCCCAGTTCAAGAGGGACAGGGATCTGCTGGAGAGAGTCCAACAGAGGGCTCCAAGGATGCTGGAGGGACTGGAGTATGCCTGGTAAGGAGAGGCTGAGAGCCCTGAGGCTGTTTAGTCTGGAGAAGAGAAGACTGAGAGGGGATTTAATAAATGTCTTTAAATATCTGAGGGCTGGGGGTCGAGAGGAGGGTCTGCAACAGGGTCTGTTCAGTTGCACCCTGTGGTAGGTCAAGGGCCAATGGATATAAACTACAGCACAGGAGGCTCCACCTCAACATCAGGAGGAACTTCATCACTTTGAGGGTGACAGAGCTCTGGAGCAGGCTGCCCAGAGAGGTTGTGGAGTCTCCTGCTCTGGACCCTTTCCAAGCCCTGTCTGGATGTGTTCCTGTGTGACCTGCACTAGATTCTAAGGTCCTGCTCTGGCATATTTGGAGTTCATTTCCAACCCATAGCATCCTGTGATCCTGTGGCCTGAGAGTGACTGGGCAGAGCACAGGTTAATGTTATTCTGGCTTTGCAGTGTGAATACATCATTGCATAGGTCCAGCTAAACTGCTCTTAGGAGCTGGTAAATGTGCCACTATAAATAACACCATTCTGCTCTGTCCAAGCCTATCTACACCTAAATGGGATGAGAAGCACAAGCAGCAAGTACATTGCTGGCTATCTTCTGCCATTAGAGTGCCACAGTATCACAGTCTCACAGTACATTAGAGGCTAAAAGGGACCTCCCCCCCTGCCAGAGCAGCAGCACCCAGGGCAGTCTGCACAGGAATGCATCCAGCTGGGGTTGGAAAGGCTCCAGAGAAGGAGACTCGAAAACCTCTCTGGGCAGCCTGTTCCAGGGCTCCCTCACCCTCACTGCAAAGAAGTTTCTCTTCCTGTGGAGCTAAAGCCTTCTCTGCTCAAGTTTGTCTCCACTGTTCCTTGGCTTATTGCTGTGCACCACCCAAAAGAGTTTGGCCCCCTCCCCTTGACCCCCAGCCCTCAGCTATTGAGAGACATTGAGCAGATCCCTCTCAGCCTTCTCTTCTCCAGACTAAACAGCCCCAGGGCTCTCAGTCTCTCTTCCCAGGGGAGATGCTCAAGTCCCCTAATCATCCTCCTGGCTCTCCCTTGGACTCTCTCCAGCAGCTCTCTGTCCAGCAGGTCTCTGTCTCTGTCTCCAGCAGCTCTCTGTCTCTCTTCAGCTGGGAACCCCCAAACTGGACCCAGGATTGCAGCTGTGCTCTCAGCAGGGCAGAGCAGAGGGGGAGCAGAACCTCCCTAGCCCTGCTGGCCACACTTGTCTTGCTGCACCCCAGGCTCCCATTGGCTCTCTTGGCCACAAGGGCACATTGCTGTCCCATGCAGAGGTTGCTGTCCACCAGCACTCCAAGGTCTTTCTGTGTGGAGCTGCTCTCCAGCAGGGCAGCCCCTAACCTGTCCTCACCACTTCGAACGTTTCAGTTTTGTTACCTGTGGTGGTGTTGCCTAAGCTACGAAGTCCTGCAGAATTTTGCATCTCTATTGACAAACTCCTGCCATGCAGAGGTCTTGTTGCAGCTCTTTCCTCTTTATTTGTGATTTTTAAACCCTGTAGCCCCTGTAAATGCCTCCAGTTTGCAGCCAGCTGTGAGAAGTAGTACTGATGCCCGATCTCCACTCACCGATCTGCTGCCGCAGCTCTTGTACACAGCTTAAGTCCTCACAGCATTGTAGAAGTCATATTTATCCCTGCTGCTGACAGCCTGGGTATGCACACAAAACCAGAGGGAGAAAGGAATAAAGTGTGGAAGAATGGAATGGAATGGAATGGAATGGAATGGAATGGAATGGAATGGAATGGAATGGAATGGAATGGAATGGAATGGAATGGAATGGAATTAAGCAGATAGGAAAAGACCTCAGAGATCATCCAGTCCAACCTATCACCCAACACCATCTAATCAACTAAACCATGGCACCAAGTGTCTTATTCAGTCTCTTTTTAAACACCTCCAGGGATGGTGACTCCACCACCTCCCTAGGCAGCACATTCCAATGGCCAGTCTCTCTTGATGGGAAACACTTTCCTCACCTCCAGCCTAAACTTCCCCTGGCACAGCTTAAGACTGTGTCCTCTTGTTCTGGTGCTGGCTGCCTGGGAGAAGAGACCAACCCCCACCTGGCTACAACCTCCCTTCAGGTAGTTGTAGACAGCAAGAAGGTCTCCCCTGAGCCTCCTCTTCTCCAGGCTAAACAATCCCAGCTCCCTCAGCCTCTCCTCACAGGGCTGTGCTCAAGGCCTCTCCCCAGCCTTGTTGCCCTTCTCTGGACACCTTCAAGTGTTTCGATGTCCTTCCTAAACTGAGGAGCCCAGAACTGGACACAGGACTCAAGGTGTGACCTAACCAATGCAGAGTCCAGGGGCACAATGACTTCCCTGCTCCTGCTGGCCACACTATTCCTAAACTGAGGAGCCCAGAACTGGACACAAAGACTGGAATAAGAAACTGGAAGAAGCGACAGAGAGAAATGGGAGGGAGGAAGGACAATGCAATAGAGCCTGGAGGGTCAAGAGAGAGGAAAGGATGTTTCAGTCAATTCCCTTTGCATTACCCACAGTCATTTAGAGCTAGAATGGATCAGTAAAAGAGTATTTTACCTCCCAGCTCTCCTGCTAGCTGGATGTGTGAGAATATGGTAAATACCCTCTCCAAAATGCTTTCCATCTCCCACAGTGTGCAGAAACTGAAGTCACATTCATTTTAAAACATTTCTTGGCTGAGTCTTTTGGCTTTCCTCAGCTATGGGACCAAAAAGTTAATCAGTGTTTAACTTCCCAGCTGGTTTTCTCACCTGGTTTCAACCCCAGCTCTCAGGGAGCCCAGTCACGTGGGATCCGAGTCCGTGAGACACTCAGCACCATCCTTGAGGCTTACTGCCCTCAGCTCCATTTCTCTCCTGGAGGAGCTCAGGATGAGGTCATTAAAAGCAATCACCAAGAAGTCATGGCTGATTACTCTTTCAATTAGGGCTTGATCCCACAGGCAGTTATGTGCTGGAAGTGCAGAAACCAAAGGCTGGTGCTGAATACTCAGTGTTTGCTTAGTGCCTGGTCAGTGGAGCTTGGTAAACAGAGCAGGGGAGAGGCAGAACAACAACAACACAGAAATCAGTTGGCAATACAGCCAAAGTTGTGAAGCCTGCGGGCTGAGGCCTGTAGAGGAGGGGGTGGTGAGCATGCCCAACGTGAGCTGCTTGGGATAAGAGACAGGTCTGGGGAGGTTCTTCTCCCCCTTTACTCTGCCCTTCTGAGAGCACAGCTGCAATCCTCTGCCCAGTTTGGGGCTCCCCAGTTGAAAAGAGACAGAGAGCTGCTGGAGAGAGTCCAAGGGAGAGCCAGGAGGATGCTTAGGGGACTTGAGCATCTCCCCTGGGAAGAGAGACTGAGAGCCCTGGGGCTGTTTAGTCTGGAGAAGAGAAGGCTGAGAGGGATCTGCTCAATGTCTCTCAATAGCTGAGGACTGGGGGTCAAGTGGAGGGGGCCAAGCTCTTTTGGTGGTGCACAGCAATAAGCCAAGGAACAATGGAGACAAACTTAAACATAGAAGGCTTCAGCTCAACATGAGGAGAAACTTCTTTGCAGTGAGCATGACAGAACACTGGAGCAGGCTGCCCAGAGAGGTTGTGGAGTCTCCTTCTCTGGAGCCTTTCCAACCTCAGGTGGATGCATTCCTGTGCTGACTCTCCTGGGTGATGCTGCTCTGGCAGGGGGTTGGACTGGATGATGTCTGGAGGTCCCTTCCAACCTCTAATATTCTGTGGTACTGTGACACTGTGGCAGCCACACCACTGAATGCAACTGAGAAACTTCAGGTACCGCTGCATGTCAGAACCAGCAGGTCACTCAAACATGACCCTCCCTGACATGACAACTCCCTGAGGGTAGGTTGTAGCCAGGTGGGGGTTGGTCTCTTCTCCCAGGCACCCCACCAGAACAAGAGGATACAGTCTCAAGCTGTGCCAGGGAAGGTTTAGGCTGGATGTTAGGAAGAAGTTCTTCCCAGCAAGAGAGATTGGCCATTGGAATGTGCTGCCCAGGGAGGTGGTGGAGTCACCATCACTGGAGGTGTTTAAGAAGAGCCTGGATGAGGCACTTGGTGCCATGGTTTAGTTGATTAGGTGGTGTTGGGTGAGAGGTTGGACTGGATGATCTCTGAGATCTCTTCCAACCTGGTTAATTCTGTATTCTGTATATCTCTGTCTCCTTTGTCTCAAGGTCAGCCACAGTTAACCTCTTTCAGTGCCTCCAATAATGCTCATTAAACCTAAGCCAATTTAGGCCACTGAGCAGGGAGTTCAGTTTCCCTTCCAACTCCAGTACCTCCTCTAGGAGTTCACTCTCTTTCTCAGCTGCATAATTGCTTTCTTCCTGCCACGCTTCATCTCTCCTCTACTTTGGGAGACAGGTTTCTTTTGTCTCTTAGTGCTGCCCTTGGTGGAGCTTGCCATATGCCTTCGGATGCTCCCTCTGTCAGCTTCCCCCCTGCCCTTCTCTGCCTCTGAGAATTTGTCCTGGGGATTTAATTTGCAAAACAGAAGGAGATGTGGAAGCTGCCACTGTGCTGCCAGGAGGAGAGATTTGATCTCAACAGGACTTCAGTACCTGAGGATGAGCTTCAGAGAGGGTGTGCATGTACTTAGCATGGGTCTGCAAACATCAGGTGTGGGAAGCCAAAATTATCTGGCTTTCAACTGGGATTTAATTACTTTTTCACTCAGAAGCACAGAAACATTCAGGTTGGAAAAGACCCTCAGGAGCATCAAGTCCAACCCAGGACCCTACTCTACGAGGGTCACCCCTAAACCAGAGCCCCAAGCACCACAGCTAAACCACCTGGAAACACAGCCAGGCTTGGGGACTCCACCACCTCCCTGGGCAGCACATTCCAAGCCCTGACCACTCTTTTTCCTACTCTCTGGTCTAAACCTACCCAGTTGAAGCTTGAGGCCATTCCCTCTTGCTCTGTCACTAATTCCCTGTGAGAAGAGACCAGCAGCAGCCTCAGAGGATTGCTCTAATCCATCCAAACTGGTGCCATCAAGCACAGAGACCAATGGGCATCTCCTGGGGGGGGGGGGTAGGGGGGGGTGTGTGTGTCATCCCCTCCTGGTTTGCTTTCACCCTGCATGTTAAACCATCAGGAAGTAACAATTGCACTCCAGCAGGGCTCATATCTCCAGTCCAGCTGTCCTGGCAGTCTCTTTTGCCTGTTGAAAATTAAATGGGAAGTTCAATGGAATGACCTAGAAAGATGGAAAATACCAGTCCAAAAGTACTCACCACTCTGGTGGCTACCAGGATCAGCAGGAGCAGGGAAGTCATTTTGCCCTGTGCTCTGCACTGCTTAGGCCTCACCTTGGGTCCTGTGTCCAGTTCTGGGCTCCTTAGTTTAGGGAAGATGTTGAGCTGCTGGAAGGTGTCCAGAGAAGAGCAACAAGGCTGGGGAGGGGTCTGGAGCACAGCCCTGGGAGGAGAGGCTGAGGGAGCTGGGGTTGCTTAGCCTGGAGAAGAGGAGGCTCAGGGGAGACCTTCTTGCTGTCTCCAACTCCCTGAAGGGAGGTTGTAGCCAGGTGGGGGTTGGTCTCTTCTCCCAGGCAAGCAGCACCAGAACAAGAGGACACAGTCTCAAGCTGTGCCAGGGGAGGTTTAGGATGGATGTTAGGAAGAAATTCTTCCCATCAAGAGAGATTGGCCATTGGAATGTGCTGCCCAGGGAGGTGGTGGAGTCACCATCACTGGAGGGGTTTAGGAAGAGCCTGGCTGAGGCACTTGGTGCCATGGTCTGGTTGATTAGATTGTGTTGGGTGATAAGTTGGACTTGATGATCTCTGAGGTCTCTTCCAACCTGGTTAATCCTGTATTCTGCATCTGAGAGACGCTAAGCCCAGCTTTTGTGGCAGGTGTCTGAAGTTTCCCTGGAATGAAACTGGAGCAAGAACAACCATTTTTCAGAAAGCTGTCATGCAGATGATCAGCTTTGGCAGGGCTTTCAAGCTGCAGATTGCAGTGAGGTGCAGATATTCCCCAGCCACTCCACTCAGGGCTTCTTGATGACTAACCAAAGAGACTGGGAGCTCAGCATGCTCCCTGTTCTGAATCCCACTTCACACCTTTCTCATGTGTCACAGCAAGGTGCCCAGGCCCCTCATGCAGAGCAAGAAAGGCATCACAGTAGGTGCTAGAACATCCAAAACTGGGCTGCATCAGGAGAAGTCTGGCTAGCAGGTCGAGGGAGGGGATCCTCCCCCTCTACTCAGCCCTGGTGAGACCCCACCTGGAGTACTGCCTCCAGGTCTGGAGCCCCTATGACAAGAGGGATGTGGAGGTGCTGGAAGGTGTCCAGAGAAGGGCCATGAGGATGATCAGAGGGCTGGAGCACCTCTCCTATGAGGACAGACTGAAGGAGTTGGGGCTGTTCAGTCTGCAGAAGAGAAGGCTCCCAGGTGACCTCATTGTGGCCTTCCAGGATCTGAAGGGGGCTACAGGAAGGCTGGGGAGGGACTGCTCAGGATCTCATGGAGTGATAGGACTAGGGGGAATGGAATGAAGCTGGAGGTGGGGAGATTCAGGCTAGATGTGAGGAGGAGGTTCTTCCCCATGAGAGTGGTGAAGCCCTGGAATGGGTTGTCCAGGGAGGTGGTCGAGGCCCCGTCCCTGGAGGTGTTTAAGGCCAGGCTGGCTGAGGCTCTGTCCAGCCTGATGTAGTGTGGGGTGTCCCTGCCCATGGCAGGGGGGGTTGGAACTAGATAATCCTTGTGGTCCCTTCCAACCCTGAATGAAACTATGAAACTATGAAACTATGAATTGCCCTGCCCTGCCTGCCCTGAGGCCTCTCTCTCTGCTCCCAGGCCCTTGGGGAGCTCACAGCCCTGCTGCAGCCTGGCACACAGCCTCAAAGTGCCAAGCATCCAAGAGCTGCCATTGAGCTGTGGCTTTGGTTTTGTGGGACTGAGCACCAGGTGTAGGCTGAGGCTGCATTAGCCTGCATCTTCTGTGTGCTGATTAAAAAATCATGAAGAATTATCCAGTCCATTTTTGGCTCTGTGCAGAGAGCCTCAGTGTGCAAATGGACCTTGTTTATCATATGATAGATACCGTGTAAGGCAGCACCTAAATTACACTGGCTTTGCAACACCATCTGGTTTCATCTTTCATTACATTAGGGGATCACTTTGTTATGTTTGACCTGAAAACTGGCACAGGACTGAAGCAGGGCCAGGGATGAGGCTTGCATTGCTAAAAAGCTCTGCTTGCTCACGTGAGAACAGTAGAGAGCAGACAGAAAGCTCTCTTCTTATCTTCAAGTCCAGCAAATAGCAAATAGCAAGAAAACCACTGCCAACACCCACTGTTGTGCACAGGTTTATGCTGGAGGGAAGGAATCTATCCAGAGGGACTCTGATAGGCTGCAGAGCTGGGCCTATGTCAGCCTCATGAGGTTCAACAAGACCAAGTGCAGAGTCCTGCAACTGGGTTGGGGCAATGCCAGGCACTGATAGAGGCTGGGCTGGGACTGGCTTGAGAGCAGCCCTGAAGAAAAGGACTTGGGGATGCTGGAGGAGAAGCTCTACAGGAGCCAGCAGTGAGCACTTGCAGCCCAGAGAGCCAACCAGAGCCTGGGCTGCATCAGGAGAAGTGTGGCCAACAGGTTGAGGGAGGTGATTCTCCCCCCCTGCTCCACTCTGGTGAGACCACACCTGGAGCTCTGTGTCCAGTTCTGGAGCTTCTATTACAGGAAGGATCTGGAGGTGCTGGAAGGTGTCCAGAGAAGGGACACAAGGATGATCAGAGGGCTGGAGCTGCTCTGCTGTGAGGACAGAGTGAAGGAGTTGGGGTTGTTCAGTCTGGAGAAGAGAAGGCTCCCAGGAGACCTCATTGTGGCCTTCCAATATCTGAAGTAGGCTACAAGAAAGCTGGGGAGGGATTTTTGAGGGTGTCAGGGAGTGATAGGACTGAGTGGGATGAAAAAAATAGTAGAAATGGATGAATTCAGATTGGATGTTAGGAAGAAGTTGTTCCCCATGAGGGTGGTGAGAGCCTGGCACAGGCTGCCCAGGGAGGTGGTGGAAGCCTCATGCCTGGAGGTGTTTGCAGCCAGGCTGGATGTGGCTGTGAGCAACCTGCTGTAGTGTGAGGTGTCCCTGCCCATGGCAGGGGGAGTTGGAACTGGCTGATCCTCGAGGTCCTTCCCACCACTGACAATTCTGTGACTGTGTGAAGATGACACTGCCATAGAGGGGAACTTCCACTCAGGTTTCCCCATGTGGCAGAAACAGGCTGATATACGGTGGCTTGAGGAAGAAGGACGTGAAGACTCAGAGGACTGGCCCACAGGTGTTCACTTGATAGGATCTTAAGGGAGAATGAATAAAATATTTCCATTAACTTTAGGCAAGCTCCAAGATTTCCCAGGACTCCCATGAAATGCTGGGATAATGTATTTATTTCATAGCTGAGGCAGAGACACTCCAGGAACTTGACTCTTTCCCCTTTTCCACACTCCACTCAGTCAGCCAAAAGCCTTTCTTGAGCTCCTCTTCCAGACCAGCTCTCAGTCTCATTAAGCCACCACATAATGATTCATCACTCTCTGACCATTCCCACTCTACTGTCTAATTAAAATGATTTTTATGCTCCAAGATAATTGCTTTCTTCTATTATTACTCTGAAATGTTAATATAATCCAGCTCACCAGTCTCTGTCTCTACCACTAGGGACAATAAATAAATTAAGCATAAAGGGAAAAAAGATGTTTAAATAACATTAAGATTGAGTCATAAAAGGACACCACCATGGAAGGATCTGCAGGGGGCTACAAGAAAGATGGGGAGGGTCTTTTGAGGGTGTCAGGGAGTGATAGGACAGCATCATAGTATCACAGCATCACCAAGGTTGGAAGAAACTTCAAAGATCACCGAGTCCAACCTGTCACCACAGACCTCATGACTAGACCATGGCACCAAGTGCCACATCCAATCCCCTCTTGAACACCTCCGGGGATGGTGACTCCACCACCTCCCTGGGCAGCACATTCCAATGACCAATGACTCTCTCAGTGAAGAACTTTCTCCTCACCTAGAGCCTAAACTTCCCCTGGCACAGCTTGAGACTGTGTCCTCTTGTTCTGATGCTGGTTGCCTGGGAGAAGAGACCAACCCCCACCTGGCTACAACCTCCCTTCAGGGAGTTGGAGAGAGCAAGAAGGTCTCCCCTGAGCCTCCTCTTCTCCAGGCTAAACAATCCCAGCTCCCTCAACCTCTCCTCACAGGGCTGTGCTCAAGGCCTCTCCTCAGCCTTGTTGCCCTTCTCTGGACACCTTCAAGTGTCTCAACATCTTCCTAAACTGAGGGGCCCAGAACTGGACACAGGACTCAAGGTGTGGCCTAACCAAAGCAGAGTCCAGGGGCACAATGACTTCCCTGCTCCTGCTGGCCACACTATTCCTAGTGCAGGCCAGGATGCCTTTGGCCTTCTTGGCCACCTGGGCACACTGCTGGCTCATGTTTAGGCAGCTGTCAATCAGCACCCCCAGGTCCCTCTCTGTTTGGCAGCTCTCAGCCACTCTGACCCCACCCTGTAGCTCTGCATGGGGTTGCTGTGGCCAAAGTGCAGCCCCTGGCACTTGGACTTGTTGAATGCCATCCTGTTGGACTCTGCCCATCTGTCCAGTCGGTCGAGGTCCCTCTGCAGAGCCTTTCTGTCCTCTAACTGACCAACATCTGCTCCTGACTTGGTGTCATCTGCAAATTTGCTGATGACTGACTCAATCCCCTCATCCAGATCATCAATGAAGATATTAAAGAGGATGGGGCCCAGCACTGAGGACTGGGGGGGATGGAATAAAACTAGAACTGGGTAGATTCAGATTGGATGTTAGGAAGAAGTTCTTCCCCATGAGGGTGGTGAGAGACTGGCACAGGTTGCCCAGGGAGGTGGTGGAAGCCTCCTGCCTGGAGGTGTTTGCAGCCAGGCTGGCTGTGGCTGTGAGCAACCTGCTGTGGTGTGAGGTGTCCCTGCCCGTGGCAGGGGGGTTGGAGCTGACTGCTCCTTGAGGTCCCTTCCAACCCTGACAATCCTGTGAGTCTATGATTCTGTGTTCCTTTTAAGGCCACACAGCCTTGCCAAAGACATTTGCTGTGGTTGTTGACTGGTTGCTTCTCAGAGTCCCAGCAAAAGCTGATGTTTGGCAGCCTGGGTGCTTCATTGCAAACACATTATTGGCCTTAGAGAGTCCAGTGAGGCAGAAAATCATTTTACAGTGGTCATTATTTTTAGAAGTCACTACTTACTGACAGATGTTAGCCTGCAGCACCTGAAATATGTGGAACCAGAAGATGTGGCTGAATGTTAGATTTTTCAGTGGAAATGTCTCGACTGAAGGTTTTTAAGGCCAGGCTGAGTGTGGCTGTGAGCAACCTGCTGTAGTGTGAGGTGTCCCTGCCCAGGGCAGGAGGGGTGGAACTGGCTGAGCCTTGAGGTCCCTTCCAACCCTGACAATTCTATGATTCTAATTATTTCATTAGTTTACCAAAGTGCTGTCTTTTGTGGCCTTTTTCTAGTGACCCTTTGATGAAGGTTTTAGCACAGAATTGCTGCTCTCAGGATGCAGAAACAGCAGTCAAAAGCAACACCACCACAGATGAGCTATTTATGTGAAGAACAACCAAGCCAATAGCAATGTTGGGTATTTTGATGTCAAATACCCATAATGAAGAAGAAGGCAAATCACAGCCTGGGCTGCATCAAGAGATGCATTGACAGCAGATCCAGAGAAGTGATTCTGCCACTTTGCTCTGCTCTGCTGAGACCTCAGCTGGTGTCTATACAGGTCTGGAGCCCTCAATATAGGAAGGACATGGACCTGATGGAGAGGGTCCAGAGGAGGACCCTGAAAATGATCAGGGGGTTGGAGCAGCTCTGCTACAAGGACAGGCTGAGGGAGTTCAGCATGGAGAACAGGAAGCTCCAGGGAGACCTAATAACAGCCAGCCAGTACCTGAAGGGGGCTACAGGAAGGCTGGAGAGAGTCTGTTTACAGAGCCCTGCAGTGACAGGACAAGGGGCAATGGCTTCAAACTAGAGAAGAGCAGATTGAGATTGGATGTTAGGAACACCATGAGGGTGGTGGAACACTGGAACAGGTTGCCTGAGGAGGTGGTTGAAGCCCCAGCCCTGGAGATATTCAAGGTGAGGCTTAACAAGGCCCTGGGCAACCTGATCTAGTTGGGGATGTCCCTGCTGACTGCAGAAGGGGTTGGACTGGATGACCTTTGGAGGTCCCTTCTAACCTGGACCATTCTATGACTCTATATTTGTTTGTTCATCCTATTTAGTTTAACTACTACCATCTCCCCACCCCCTTTATTTCATCTGTCACTCTTTCCTGGTGTTCAGCACTTTGCCTTCATCTGCATTCTTGCTCTGGTCTATCATCAGCCCCAGGCACACACAAGCATCAGTTTACATGCACATATAGGCATGTCACTGGAGGTGTTCAGGAGGAGACTTGACAGGGTGCTTGGTGCCATGGGTTAGTTGATTAGGTGGTGTTGGATGATAGGTTGGACGTGGTGATCTTGAAGGTATCTTCCAACCTGGTTTATTCTATTCTATTCTATTCTATTCTATTCTATTCTATTCTATTCTATTCTAACCCACATCAGTGTGATTGGAACTGGAGTACCTGGGGTTGGTTAGCTGCATCTCATCCAGCCTCAGGAGGCTACATCACATCATCAGACCCAGCTGAACAGCAAACTTTGGATTTACCCATATGCTTTCTCTCTCTTCCTAACCTGAAACTTCACCCTGTGCTTTCAATGATCATTGTATCAGCTGCCTGATCTCAGCTGGCCTTTTTAGTGAAGCCTGGAGAGAGAGGAAAAGAAGGGCAACAAACACATTGGCCTTTCCAGAGACATCTGCTGAGAGCTTTCCCTGCTGAACTGAGCTGCAGAACTTTGTAATAACCAATATTATCACCTCAATGCTTCACCTCCTTCCAGCCCTGAGCTGTGTCCTTCAGGCTTGCTGTGAATTACCACAACATCCACAAAGCTTCAGACTTTTCCTTTACTTCTCATTCAGGCTGACCCAAGAAGCAGAGATTTTATTTGGAGAAGAGAATGTTGGATTTGAAATCTTTGTTGGATTTGAAATCTTTCACCAGACTGAAAAGTGAAGACCTTTAGGTGCAGGAGAACTACTTGAGGTGACTCCTAGAGATTGCTGTGGCTTACATTCAACAGCCTCACAGTTAGATTCATAGAATCACCAAGGCTGGAAGAGACCTCGAGGATCATCGAGTCCAACCTGTCACCACAGACCTCATGAATAAACCATGGCTCCAAGTACCACATCCAATCCCCTCTTGAACACCTCCAGGGATGGTGACTCCACCACCTCTGTGGGCAGCACATTCCAGTGGCTAACAACTCTCTCTGTGAAGAACTTTCTCCTCAGCTCCAGCCTGAACTTCCCCTGGTGCAGCCTGAGACTGTGTCCTCTTGTTCTGGTGCTGGTTGCTTGGGAGAAGAGACCAACCCCCACTTCTCTATGACCTCCCTTCCAGGAGTTGTAGAGAGCAAGAAGGTCTCCCCTGAGCCTCCTCTTCTCCAGGCTCCCTCAACCTCTCCTCACAGGGCTGTGCTCCACAGTCTCACAGTATCACTAAGGTTGGAAGAGACCTCAAAGATCATCGAGTCCAACCTGTCACCACAGACCTCATGACTAGACCATGGCACCAAGTGCCACATCCAATCCCCTCTTGAACACCTCCAGGGACGGTGACCATTCCCCTCCCCAGCCTTGTTGCCCTTCTCTGGACACGTTCAAGTGTCTCAATGTCCTTCTTAAACTGAGGGGCCCAGAACTGGACACAGGACTCAAGATTCATACCGACTATAAGCAACCTGGTACAAAAAGATACAGAATACAGAATTAACCAGGTTGGAAAAGACCTTCAAGATCATCCAGTCCATCTTTAACCACTTCATAAAGTCAGTCCTTGAGAGTTGTGTTCAGTTTGGGGCACCTCAATTCTGGCAGCCCCCTTCAGATACTGGAAGGCCACAAGAAGTTCTCCTGGGAGCCTTCTCTTCTCCAGACTGAACAGCCCCAACTCTCTCAGCCTGTTCCCACAGCTGAGCAGCTCCAGCCCTCTGCTCATCCTTGTGGCCCTTATCTGGACACCTTCCAGCACCTCCAGATCCTTCCTGTAATAGAAGCTCCAGAACTGGACGCAGTGCTCCAGGTGGGGTCTCACCAGCGCGGAGCAGAGGGGGAGAATCACCTCCCTCAACCTGCTGGCTGTGGTGACAGCTCAATCACATCAGCTGCAGGCCGAGTAACCCTTCCTGCAATGTTACAGGGCAGGTAGCTTTGGGCCTCCACATTTCCTTTCAGCCCCATGCCTGCAGCTTGCAATTAGGTATTTGATCTTGCTCAGGAAACTGCAAGAGGCTGTTGTGCTGTGGAGATAGACAGGCTACAAATGTGCACTCTGTCATCAGACACCTGAATGCCTAAGCAGGGCAGCACCTCATTGATGTGCAAAACCACCCTGGTGAAGCCTGCCTCACTTCATAACTGGAACAGAATGGCTTGTCTGCAAGAAAAAATAACACAGGCAGCAAAAAATAACACAGGCAACAAAGAATATCCCCCAAAACGACACAGGCAGCAAAAAATGGCACAAAAAAATAGCACAGGCAGCACATGCCCTCCCTTTATGATCATGGAATAGAAGCCTGACTGTATCTGAATTTCTTTGTCTCCAGTTGTTATTCCAAACAGTTCAGCCACAGACTTACTTCTGAGTCCTGGTAGGCAGCAAGTTCTGCATGGGACAGCAATGTGCCCTGATGGCCAAGAGGACCAATGGGGTCCTGGGGTGCATTGAGAGGAGTGTGTCCAGCAGATCCAGGGGGGTTCTCCTTCCCCTCTACTCTGCTTTGGTGAGGCCACACCTGGAGTACTGCATCCAGTTCTGGGCTCCCCAGTTCAAGAGGGACAGGGACCTGCTGGAGAGAGTCCAAGTGGGGGCTACAAGGATGCTGAAGGGGCTGCAGCACTGCCCTATGAGGAGAGGCTGAAAGCCCTGGGGCTGTCCACTCTGGAGAAGAGAAGACTGAGAGGGGATTTAATAAATGGCTATAAATATCTGAGAGCTGGGGCTTAGGAGGGAGGTGACAGGCTCTGCTCACTTGCACCTTGTCTATCACAAGGGGCAATGGATATAAACTCCAGCACAGGAGGTTCCACCTCAACATGAGGAGGAACTTCTTCACTGTGAGGGTCACAGAGCACTGGAACAGGCTGCCCAGAGAGGTTGTGGAGTCTCCTTCTCTGGAGCCTTTCCAGCCCCATCTGGATGTGTTCTTGTGTGAGCTGTGCTGGATTCTGTTGTCCTTCTCTGGCAGGGGGGTTGGACTCGATGATCTCTGGTGGTCACTTCCAACCCCTAACATCCTGTGAGCTGTGATGCTGTGCTTGGGATCTGTGGCTGTATATGGGGGGCTCAGGAGCAGTGCTGGTGCTGGTGCTGGTGCTGTGATAATGATCTCTGACTGACTGGTCAGTGGGCTGCATGGAGGTTTCTCTGCCTCTGATTCATACAAGCACTTCCAGCAGGGGAACTCAGAGTTGTCAATCTATAGCCTTGTTTGTTTGACTGCTTGTGGAACATATTGCTTTGAATCGCACTGCTAAGCACATTTGTTCTGTTCTGCTGGTACTCCCTGTGACTCCCTCAGGTAGCCAGAGTCTAAGTCTTCCCAGAAAGAGAGAGTGGCCATTGGGATGTGCTGCCCAGGGAGGTGGTGGAGTCACCATCCCTGGAAGTGTTTAGGAAGAGCCTGGATGAGGCACTTGGTGCCATGGTTTAGTTGATCAGATGGTGTTGGGTGATAGGTTGGACTGGATGATCTGGAAGGTCTTTTCCAGCCTGGTTAATTCTGTATTCTCTATTCTGTAGGGCTTGTGGGCAGCTTCCCCTGGCAGCAGGGAAGGCTTTGCAACTTCCTTGAGCAGGAGTATTCATAAAGGCTCACCTGAACAAGGGAGATACAAAAGTATGTGCCTCAAAACAAAAGCATTTTGATACAGTTTTGCTTCTAAGGAAGCTTGAAAAGGGGAACTGTAGCAAAAGGCTTTTGTTTGAGGCACATTTCCCTTTCTTGTTGCTTGGGTGGCTGCTGTGAAAGGCTTTGCTGTGTCTCTCTCTGTTTGCAGATGCACATATCTCTCCCTAACATGGCCCAGCTCATGCAGCTCAATTTCTGAGCAGCTGTTTACAAGCATGTTCCTGGGGTTGCTATCTCCTGTTTCAGGTGAAAACCACAGCTCCTAGCTAATCCTGCATGAAGGAGAGGTGTCCAGGGCTTCTCTCTCATTCTCTGAGGTAATGAGGCAAAGGTTTTGGAAAAATTCATAGTATCATAGTCTCAGTCAGGGTTGGAAGGGACCACAAGGATCAGCTAGTTCCAACCCCCCTGCCATGGGCAGGGACACCCCACACTACATCAGCCTGGCCAGAGCCTCAGCCAGCTTGGGCTTAAACACCTCCAGGGACAGGGCCCCAACCACCTCCCTGCACAACCCATTCCAGGGCTTCACCACTCTCGATCTCTCAGGTGGGGTCCCCCCAGAGCTGAGCAGAGGGGGGGAATCACCTCCCTTGACCTGCTGCTCCTCACAGTTGATCCAATCCCTTTTTTCACATCTTCCAGGAGCATTGCTGTACTTTCCCTTGTCATGTCTCATTCACCCTGCAACACCCCAGCCTGCCCTCTGGTCCTCTCCATTTCCCACCTCCAGCTCCTGGCTCTTTGATGTTCTCACTACGGCGTGGCAGAATTCCCTGCTCCTCATGGAGCACTGTTGGCTGCTGATGGAGAAGCCATCATAATTGGTAATTAGTGGCTCTTCAGAGAACATACACATGTTCTTGGACCTGCCAGCCAGCTGGCAGCCAGTGCAGAAGCAACACATATTTTTATCAGTCTGCTGGCCAGGAAGCTCTGTGTTCTAGCTGGGAAATATTGGTGCTGAGACCACAGCTGCAATCCTGTGTCCAGTTTAGGGCTCCCCAGCTCAACAGAGACAGAGACCTGCTGGAGAGAATCCAAGGGAGAGCCAAAGGATGCTTAAGGGACTTGTGCATCTGACCTGTGAAGAGAGACTGAGAGTCCTGGGGCTGTTTAGTCTGGAGAAGAGAAGGCTGAGAGGGATCTGATCAATGTCTATCAATATCTGAGGGGAGGGTGTCAAGTGGAGGGGGCCAAACTCTTTTGGGTGGTGTACACCAATAAGACAAGTTTGCTGATGACACCAAGCTGTGTGGTGCAGCAGACAGGCTGGAGGGAAGGGAGGCCATCCAGAGGGACCTGGAAAGGCTGCAGAGGTGGGCACAAGCCAACCTCATGAGGCTCAACAAGACCAGGGGCAGGGTCCTGCAGCTGGGTCGAGGCAATCCCAGACACAAATCCAGGCTGGGCAGGGACTGGCTGGAAAGCAGCCCTGAGGAGAGAGACTTGGGGGTGCTGGTGGACAAAAAGCTCAACAGGAGCTCTCAGTGTGCACTTGCAGCCCTCAAGGCCAATCAGATCCTGGGCTGCATCAGGAGAAGTGTGGCCAGCAGGGCAAGGGAGGTGATTCTCCCCCTCTATTCAGCCCTGGTGAGACCCCATCTGGAGTACTGTGTCCAGTTCTGGAGCCCTGTGGCCGGTTGACGTTGCCCCCTTAAGAAAGGGAATATGGTGGACGGAAGTTGGTAAACGGAAGGAATAGTCTAAACTAATTTCATTGGACGAGTGGGAGGAAGCACTTTTCTGAGCTGGGACTATACTGAGTTTCTCCAGCACCTTATCTTCAGTCTTGCTTCCGTCTTTGCTTCGTGCAGCAGCTTTGCCTGTGCTGGGCTTTCTGCCAACGCCTCGGCCTTGAAAACCAGATACCAGGCCTGTATACTAACTCCCTTCCAATTAACACGAACTGCTCCTAACTTTTTTTTCCTCTCTTTCCTTTCACTTTCTATCCCATTCTGGGGAAAGGGGGGGGAGAGAGGGGAGAGCGGAGGTGGGGGACCCCTCTGCCAAGGGGGTCACTCTCATTTCTGTGTTACTCTGTTGTATATCTTTGTATATATTGTAGATATTGTAAATTTGTAAATATCTCCCTGCAAACCCTACATCGCTTTGTAAATATAGCTCCACTGCTTTGCTAATTCAGCTTGCGAGTTTTTTTTCCTTTCCCTTCAATTTTTTTTTTCCTTTTACTTTACAAGGGGGAAGGGAGGAGGCTTCTCAGCCTTATCCTTCCAAACCCACCACAAGCCCCTATTACAAGAGGGATGTGGAGGTGCTGGAAGGTGTCCAAAGAAGGGCCACAAGGATGAGCAGAGGGCTGGAGCACCTCTCCTATGAGGACAGACTGAAGGAGTTGGGGCTGTTCAGTCTGCAGAAGAGAAGGCTCCCAGGTGACCTAATTGTGGCCTTCCAGTATCTGAAGGGGGCCTACAGGAAGGCTGGGGAGGGACTGCTCAGGATCTCAGGGAGTGATAGGACTAGGGGGAATGGAATGAAGCTGGAGGTGGGGAGATTCAGGCTGGAGGGGAGGAGGAAGTTCTTCCCCATGAGAGTGGTGAAGCCCTGGAATGGGTTGTCCAGGGAGGTGGTTGGGGCCCTGTCCCTGGAGGTGTTTAAGCCCAGGCTGGCTGAGGCTCTGGCCAGGCTGATGTAGTGTGGAGTGTCCCTGCCCATGGCAGGGGGGTTGGAACTAGATGATCCTTGTGTTCCCTTCCAACCCTGAATGATACTATGATACTATGATTAACAGACAGAAGTGTGATGGTGAGGGCTGCTCTGGTGATGGGAGCGTTCAAAGTACAGTTGTGGTGGCAAGAAATGAGAAGTACAGAGGAAGAAAAACACTGAAGGGCAAAGAGTACTGTGGCAGGAAACATGGGGAACTGAGGGCATTTACACCAGCAGAGGGAGGGTAGTAACAAGGTGAGATGAGCTTCAAAAAGGCCAAGTGCCAGGTCCTGCACTTGGGGCACAACAACCCCAAGCAAGGCTACAGGCTTGGGGCAGTGTGGCTGGAAAACTGTCTGGCAGAAAGGGACCTGAGGGCTCTAATGGACAAGCAGCTGAAGAGGAGTCCCAGTGTGCCCAGGTGGCCAAGAAAGCCAAAGGCATCCTGGCTGGGATCAGAAATGCTGTGTCCAGCAGGAGCAGGGATGGGATTGTCCCCTGGGACTCAGCTCTGGGGAAGCCACACCTTGAGGATTGTGTCCAGTTTTGGGCAGCTCAGTCTGAGATTTGGAGGTGCTGGAGCCAGGGCAGAGGAGGGCAAGGAAACTGTGAAGGGCCTGGGGAATAAATCTGATGAAGAGCAATGGAAGGAGCTGGGGATGGTTAGTTTGGAAAAGAGGAGGCTGAGATGAGACCTCATTGCTGTCTACAACTCCCTGAAAGGAGGTTGTGGAGAGGATGCTGCTGGTCTCTTCTCACAGGTAGTGACAGAACAAGAGGGAATGGCCTCAAGCTGCCACTGGGTAGGTTTAGACTGGACACTAGGAAACATTTTTGTCACAGCAGGAGTGGTCAGGGCTTGGAATGTGCTGCCCAGGGAGGTGGTGGAGTCCCCAAGCCTGGCTGTGTTTCAGTGTGGTTTGGCTGTGGTGCTTGGGGCTGTGGTTTAGGGGTGACCCTTGTAGAGTAGGGTTCTGGGGTTGGACTTGGTGGTCCTGAGGGTCTTTTCCAACCTGAACGTTTCTGTGATTCTTGTGCATTAGCCTACATTCCCTTGCATCCATCTTCATTTGGAACCCAAACCTCTCTGTGATTCAGATACCACTTTGGCAGTAAACATTGGTCTCAATTAAAAGTAAGCCACATTGCTGGTTCCAGTGATATTCTTTATGTTTCCAAACTATCCAAAGATCTTTCCAAAGAGCTCAAGTTTGTTTGTGCTCACAGCACTGGCTCCCTCACCAAAGCAAGGAAAGAAATGCCTAATTAATTGCACTTGTCACCTGTCCCCTGGAAAAGGAAATGGATAGAGGAGAAGTTGTGTTTACCTGGACTGGACACCATCTCTGCTAGCTGAGCAAGAGGGACTGGCTGTGTTTAACCAATCTTCAGTGCTTAAAATGAGTGACAAGTATCTCTAAGCAGCTGTTATGCTGCTGCCCTGCAGCAACATGGGCTTAAGCAAGGACCTCACATTAGACTGCACAGAAGGAAGGGACCTCAAGGATCAGCCAGTCCCAACCCCCCTGTCATGGGCAGAGACACCTCACACTACAGCAGGTTGCTCACAGCCACATCCAGCCTGGCTGCAAACACCTCCAGGCAGGAGGCTTCCACCACCTCCCTGGGCAACCTGTGCCAGGCTCTCACCACCCTCATGGGGAAGAATCCAGGCATAAGGTTAGACTCAATCCTCCATGGGGAAGCTGGGGTGGAATGAAAATCTGGCCTAACATCAGCCTCCAAACCTCTCACAAATAGGAAGGAGTTCAGCAAAACTTGCAGTCAAAGATAACTACATCAGGAACATAGAAGATTTCAGCTCAACCTGAGGGGAAACTTCCTTACAGTCAGGGTGACAGAGCCCTGGAGCAGGCTGCCCAGAGAGGTTGTGGAGTCTCCTTCTCTGGAGCCTTTCCAGCCCCATCTGGATGTGTTCCTGTGTGGCCTGTGATGGATTCTATGGTCCTGCTCAGGCAGGGGTGTTGGACTCAATGATCTTCAGAGATCCCTTCCAACCCCTAATCAATCCTGTGATCTTCTCATGAACAGATGAGGGAGGATCTTCTTATTCCTTATCAGTACCTACAGGGTCAACAGGATGTAGCTGGGCTCTTTTCAGTGGTGCCCAGTGATATCCAAGCCCTCTCTGGAGATATTCCAAACCCACCTGGATGCAATTCTGTGTGGACTACCCTGGGTGACACTGCTTTGGCAGGTGGGGTTGGACCTGCTGATCTCTGGAGGTGCCTTCCAACCTCTCATGTACTGTGATACCACCATCAATCTCAAAAAGCAGGCTTAAAAACTCTGCTTCTGTTGTGTATCAACACACAAATGCCACCAGAGAAATCCCTGATAAGGGATTAAACTTCAAACTCAGTCAAATCAGACCAGACAGTCAAATTTGGTGTTAAAATCTATCCTTGAGACAGCTGCCACAAGGCAGGATAAGCTAAGCAAGGCAGCTACATATTTCACAGCTGAAATCTGCATTTGTTACAGGCTGGATAATTTTCCCACCTTCTCTTTTACTTCTCACTTTCCTTCTGATGATGCTTTTGTCTTAAAAGAAAGCTGCTGAGCTTTCTGTAATGCATATTGGTTTGATTAATCCCCAAGCTAAAGTAAGATTTTTGTCACTTCAGGTAACTGTGATTATATGATTCTAAAATGTTCTGAGTTGTCAGGGTTGGAAGGGACCTCAAGGATCAGCCATGGGCAGGGAGCAACTGATGTCGTTTACCTGGACCTGAGCAAGGCCTTCGACGCTGTCCCACACCACATCTTGGTCTCCAGGCTGGTGACACATGGGTGTGATGGGTGACCACTAGGTGGATAAGGAACTGGCTTGATGGCTGCACCCAAAGAGTGGCTGTCAATGGCTCCATGTCCCAGTGGAGGCCAGGGACAAGCAGAGTCCCTCAGGGATCAGTCCTGGGACCAGGCTTGTTCAACACCTTTGTGGGTGCCATGGACAGTGGCATTGAGTGCACCCTCAGCAAGTTTGCTGATGACACCAAGCTGTGTGGTGCAGCAGACAGGCTGGAGGGAAGGGAGGCCATCCAGAGGGACCTGGACAGGCTGGAGAGGTGGGCACAAGCCAACCTCATGAGGTTCAACAAGAGCAAGGGCAGGGTCCTGCATCTGGGTGGAGGCAATCCCAGGCACAAATCCAGGCTGGGCAGGGACTGGCTGGAAAGCAGCCCTGAGGAGAGAGCCTTGGGGGTGCTGGGGGAGGAGAAGCTCACCAGGAGCTCTCAGTGTGCACTTGCAGCCCACAAAGCCAATCAGATCCTGGGCTGCATCAGGAGAAGTGTGGCCAGCAGGGCAAGGGAGGTGATCCTCCCCCTCTGCTCAGCTCTGGGGAGACCCCACCTGGAGTACTGCCTCCAGTTCTGGAGCCCCTATTGCAAGAGGGATCTGGAGGTGCTGGAAGGTGTCCAGAGAAGTGTCACAAGGATGAGCAGAGGGCTGGAGCTGCTCTGCTGTGAGGACAGACTGAAGGAGTTGGGGCTGTTCAGCCTGGAGAAGAGAAGGCTCCCAGGTGACCTCATTGTGGCCTTCCAGGATCTGAAGGGGGCTACAGGAAGGGTGGGGAGGGACTGCTCAGGATCTCAGGGAGTGATAGGACTAGGGGGAATGGAATGAGGCTGGAGGTGGGGAGATTCAGGCTGGAGGTGAGGAGGAAGTTCTTCACCATGAGAGTGGTGAAACCCTGCTCACAGCCACATCCAGCCTGGCTGCAGGAACCTCCAGGGATGAGGCTTCCTTCCACCACCTCCCTGGGCAACCTGTGCCAGGAGGTTTTTCCCCTGATAACATCAAGTAAAACTTTGTTGCCTTTACAGAACTACAGAAAACCAACCCAAATTGATTCATTTAACAGAGACAAGATGAAGACCCCTTTGAATCAGGCACAACTAAACCAGAGCTTTCCTGGGCAGTGCACCTCCAGGATTAGAGTATTCATTGAAGGTGGGACAGAAGGAACAAAAAACAAAAGAGCTGGTTTAGCACTCAGGTTACAGAAAGGGTACTCCACCATTTCAAGCCCAGAGAGTTTAGTTAACACCTTGAAAGTCACAGAATCCCAGAAACACTCAGGTGGGAAAAGACCCTCAGGAGCACCAAGTCCAACCCACAACCCTACTCTACAAGAGTCACCCCTAATCATAACCCCAAGCACCACAGCCAAACCACCTTCAAACACAGCCAGGCTTGGGGACTCAGCCACCTCCCTGGGCAGCACATTCCAAGCCCTGACCACTCTTGCCATCAAAAGATGTTTCCTAATGGCCACTCTAAACCTACCCAGTGGCAGCTTGAGACCATTCCCTCTTGCTCTATCACTAATTCCCTGTGAGAAGAGACCAGCAGCAGCCTCTCCACAACCTCCTTTCAGGTAGCTGTAGACAGCAATGAGGTCTCCCCTCAGCCTCCTCTTTTCCAAACTAAAATGTAACATTGCACCTAGATAAAAATGTTTGGATGTTTGTTAACAGCCTGTGCAGACTCCTTTGACATGCACTCAGATTATAAAGCCTCAGATGGCAGGCATTGCTCTGCCAGAACCAGCCCTTCATGCTTGCAGTCTGGAATGCCATGGTGATAAGCAGTGATCAGGTTATACTTCTCCAGTGCCCTCTGCTGGGAATGAAATCGTCACATCTTTCCCACAGACAGCTTACTAATGCTCTGCTGATGCTGTGTAAGGTGTGCAATTGTCTTTACTGGAGCTGCTCTGCTATGAGGACAGACTGAGGGAGTTGGGGCTGTTCAGTCTGGAGAAGAGAAGGCTCCAAGGAGACCTAATTGTGGCCTTCCAGGATCTGAAGGGGGCTATAAGAAAGCTGGGGAGGGACTTTTTGAGGGTGTCAGGGAGTGATAGGGCTGGGAGGGAGGGAGCAAAACTAGAAGTGGGGAGATTCAGCTTGGATGTTAGGAAGAAGTTGTTCCCCATGAGGGTGGTGAGAGACTGACACAGATTGCCCAGGGAGGTGGTGGAAGCCTCCTGCCTGGAGGGTTTGCAGCCAGGCTGGATGTGGCTGTGAGCAACCTGCTGTAGTGTGAGGTGTCCCTGCCCATGGCAGGGGGGTTGGACCTGGACAATCCTTGAGGTCTCTTCTGACTCTAACCATTCTATGATTCTACTTAATGATTTATAGAACGCTCAGAGGTTTGCTTTACCATGAGTGAAAACAATCACAATCCAGGAAAGGCCTTGGCACCATGGAAGTTTTTCCAGACACAGTAGTGAGGGAAATGGTTAAGCACCAGATTTGGCAGAGTAACAGAATGGATGGAATCAATGATCATATAGGTCACTTCCAACTAGAACTGTTCTAGAACATTCTAGGATGTTATAGAACATGGAAATTCAACTGACTTTGTTTCCACTTTCTTTGGGTTTTTTCTTCCTTTTTTTTTGTTTTTCCCTTTCCTCTCTCTCTTTTTTTCTTTTGCTCCCTTTGAAACAGAATCAGAGAATGGTCTGGGTTGGGAGGCATCTCCAAAGGTCATCCACTTCAAACCTCTCTGCAGTCAGCAGGCACATCCTCACCTAGAGCAGGCTGCCCAGAGCCCTGTCAAGCCTCACATTTCTCCTTTTCCTTTTGTTTTTTCCCTTTCCCTTTTTCCTTTTCTCTTCTTTTCCCCTTACCTTTTCTCCTGCTCTCCTTCTCCTTCTCCTCCTTCTCTTTTTTCCCTTTCCCTTTTTCTCTTCATTTCCCCTTACCTTTTCTCCTGTTCTCCTTTTTCTTCTCTTTCTCCTTTTCCCTTTTTCTCTTCTTTTTCCTTTACCTTTACTCCTGCTCTCCTTTTCCTTCTACTTCTCCTTTTCCTTTTGTTTTTTTTTCCCTTTTCCCTTTTTCTCTTCTTTTCCCTTTTTCTCTTCTTTTCCCTTTACCTTTACTCCTGCTCTCCTTTTCCTTCTACTTCTCCTTTCCCTTTTGTTTTTTTTTTTCCCCTTTCCTTTTTTTCTCTTCTTTTCCCCTTTCCTTTTCTTCTGCTCTCCTTTTCCTGTTCTCCTTTTCCTTTTCACAGTATCACAGTATCACAGTATTGTCAAGGTTGGAAGAGACTTCAAAGATCATTGAGTCCAACCTGTCACCACAGACCTCATGACTAGACCATGGCTCCAAGTGCCACGTCCAATCCCCTCTTGAACACCTCCAGGGATGGGGACTCCACCACCTCCCTGGGCAGCACATTCCAATGGCTAACACATCTCTCTGTGAAGAACTTTCTCCTCACCTCCAGCCTAAACTTCCCCTGGTGCAGCTTGAGACTGTGTCCTCTCACTGTGTTCCCTTACCTTTTCCTTCTCCTTTTGTTTTTTCCCTTTCCCTTTTTCTCTTCTATTCCCCTTTCCTTTTCACCTGCTCTCCTTTTCCTGTTCTTCTTTTCCTTTTCCTTCTCCTTTTGTTTTTTCCCTTTCCCTTTTTCTCTTCTTTTTCCCTTACCTTTTCTCCTGCTCTCCTTCTCCCTCTCCTCCTCCTGTTCTTTTTTCCCTTTCCCTTTTCCCTTTTCCTCTTCTTTTCCCCTTACCTTTTCTCCTGCTCTCCTTTTCCTTCTCCTTCTCCTTTTCCTTTTGTTTTCCCCTTTCCCTTTTTTCTTTTTCTCTTCTTTTTCCCTTACCTTTTCTCCTGCTCTCCTTTTCCTTCTCCTTCCTTCTCCTCCTCCTGTTCTTTCTTCCCTTTCCTTTTCCCTTTTCTCTTCTTTTTCCCTTACCTTTTCTTCTACTCTCCTTCTCCTCCTTCTCTTTTTTCCCTTTCCCTTTTTCTCTTCATTTCCCCTTACCTTTCCTCCTGCTCTCCTGTTCCTGTTCCCCTTTTTCTTCTCTTTCTCCTTTTCCTTTTTTCTCTTCTTTTCCCCTTACCTTTTCTCCTGATCTCCTTTTCCTTCTCCTTCCTTCTCCTCCTCCTGTTCTTTCTTCCCTTTCCTTTTCCCTTTTCTCTTCTTTTTCCCTTACCTTTTCTTCTACTCTCCTTCTCCTCCTTCTCTTTTTTCCCTTTCCCTTTTTCTCTTCATTTCCCCTTACCTTTCCTCCTGCTCTCCTGTTCCTGTTCTCCTTTTTCTTCTCTTTCTCCTTTTCCCTTTTTCTCTTCTTTTCCCCTTACCTTTTCTCCTGCTCTCATTTCCTATTCTCCTTTCCCTCTCCTTCTCCTTCTCTCCTTGTCCTTGTCCTTTTCCTTTGCAGTACAAACAGTGCACAGTCCCTTCTCTTCTACAGGGAGGTTACTTTAACAGATTGGTTCTGTAATCAGTCTTTTTTTAATCATTGAAACCAAAAGGAAAATAAATCATTGGTGCCAATGAGATAATAATGATGATGATCAGGGCAAGTAGTTAATGACAGATCATTAAACACTATCCCCTGAGAAAATAATAGAACAATTTGCTTTTCAGTGTAAAAGAAGTAATAAAAACTATGGGAGGGTAGGGTTTGAAGCTGTCACAGAATCACAGAATTAACCAGGTTGGAAAAGAACTTTGAGATCATCCAGTCCAGCCTATCACCCAACACCATCTGATCAACTAAACCATGGCACCAAGTGCCTCAGCCAGGCTCTTCTTAAACACTTCCAGGGATGGTGACTCCACCACCTCCCTGGGCAGCACATTCCAATGGCCAATCTCTCCTTCTGGGAAGAATTTCTTCCTCACATCCAGCCTGAACTGCAAAATTGTTTCAGAATCATAGAATGGCAGGCTTGGAAGGGACCTCAAGGATCAGCCAGTTCCAACCCCCTGCCATGGGCAGGGACACCTCACACTGCAGCAGGTTGCTCACAGCCACATCCAGCCTGGCTGCCAAAACCTCCAGGGATGAGGCTTCCACCACCTCCCTGGGCAGCCTGTGCCAGGCTCTCACCACCCTCATGGGGAACAACTTCTTCCTAACAGCTAATCTGATTCTACCCATTTCTGGTTTTGGTTGGGTTTTTTTCCATTTCTAGGTTTGTATTTTTCCATTCCCCCCCAGTCCTATCGTTCCCTGACACCATAAAATTTCCTCACCTGCCCCTTTTTCCCCTCAAACCCAGAGCACCTGGGCTCTGTTGGAGTCTCCTCCCACCCCAGGTGTGGCCACTTTGCCCTCCCCACCCACTCTCCTTTTTAATCCCCCCCAGAAAAGGGAGGAGCCCTAAGTTGAGCCCATCTGGGCTGAGGATCCTCCTCTGATCCCTGGTGAGTGCCCCTGGAGCACACTGGGTGTTGGTGGTGGTGACAACAAAGGCCGGGGGGCCTGGTGGCCCCCCGGTTAGTTAGGAAGATTACTGATCATCCCTCCAGTATCACTCAATTGTTACTCCTCTGAAACTTCACTTTCTTCCTCCTCAAACCACCATACATCAGCCTGTTTCTGTCATGTGGGAAAATCTGAACGGAAGCTCCCGTCTATGGCAGTGTCACCTTCACAGAATTGTCAGGGGTGGAAGGGACCTCAAGGCTCAGCCAGTTCCAACCCCCCTGCCATGGGCAGGGACACCTCACACTACAGCAGGTTGCTCACAGCCACATCCAGCCTGGCTGCAAACACCTCCAGGCAGGAGGCTTCCACCACCTCCCTGGGCAACCTGTGCCAGTCTCTCACCACCCTCAAGGGGAACAACTTCGTCCTCACAGCCAATCTCAATCTAACCATTTCTATTTTGTTTCCATTCCCCCCCAGTCCTATCACTCCTTGACACGCTCACAAGTCCCTCCCCAGCTTTCTTGGAGCCCCCTTCAGATACTGGAAGGCCACAATTAGGTCTAAAGACTGCACAACCCCAACTCCCTCAGTCTGTCCTCATAGCAGAGCAGCTCCAGCCCTCTGCTCATCCTCATGGCCCTTCTCTGGACACCTTCCAGTGCCTCCATTTCCTTCCTGCACTAGAGGCTCCAGAATTGGACACAGTACTCCAGCTGTGGTCTCAGAGGGGGAGAATCCCCTCCCTGGCCCTGCTGGCTGTGCTTCTCTTCCTGCAGCCCTTGCAAACGCAGCAGTGAGTGGAGGAGCATGACCCACCTCGGACCATTAGCACCTCTGGGCTTTTGACAGCCAGGATTGTTCTGCCATTATTTCCCAGCTCCACATGGTAGCTGGATGCTGTTAGTCAATGCAAAAATGCTTCTCACAACGTTTCTGGACTGTTTCATTAGTGATAATAGATTATTTTCCCCAAACAGGCAAAGCAGAAGTGAGCTCCAACGTCTCTGAAATGATTACAAAGGTAATTATATTAGTTCCACTCGTGCCAAATAGCATTTACAGGGGTTTTGTGTGTGTGTGTGTATGTTCAATGCAGTTATTCATTGCCTTTAATAATTTACAATTTGTCTGTCACCATGGCACCACTTTGCTTTGTACCTGGCAATAATGGCACTGCAGACAGGGAGCCAGCCAGGGAATGAACAATAACACCTAAAATCTGAAGAGAATGTGGAATGAAATAAAGCAAACAAACTCTGCCAGGCCAGGCTGCCAGGAGGGTGAGACTGAATGCTGGAGGCAGGGCTTTCCCTTCCTTCAGTGCAGCCTTTTGTTGCCTCCAAACACATTCCACTCAGAGGATGAAGAAATGAGGAGATCAGCTCAGTCTGGAGGGACTGGGGGGGATGGAGCAGAACTAGAAATGGGTAGATTCAGATTGGATGTGAGGAAGAAATTCTTCCCCATGAGAGTGGTGAGAGACTGGCACAAGTTGCCCAGGGTAGAAGCTTCATGCCTGGATGTTTTTCAGGCCAGGCTGGATGTGGCTGTGAGCAACCTGCTGTGGTGTGAGGTGTCCCTGCTCATGGCAGGGGGGTTGGGAGTGGATGCTTCTTGAGGTCCCTTCCAACCCTGGCAATTCTGTGATTCTATGAACTACACTTTCTGCTCCACCTCCTGGACACTCTGGGCCTCCTGGAGGGTCTGTAGCTTTGCGGTTCTTAAAGGCACCTAGCCCCTGAACCCTCACATTGTTTGAGTAAGTCCTGCTTTAATCAAAGGAGCAATTTCTGCAGCCATAGATTTCTTTGTGTGTTTGTTTGCTGCACCTCCTCTCATGCAACATTTATAAAGCCATTCCCCCTCCTCTCCTGATCATTCCACCAGCACCCTGAAAGGCTGCCTGGCAAGCCAGAAAATGCAATTGCTGTTTTCACAGCATATTGTGCACCTCCAAGAGAAACTTTTAGCATCTGATGAATGCCTCTCATCGTTTTGTGGCAAATTGCAAGGCAGTGGGAAATCAAATGTCAGCCTCCAACCTGTCATTCTCCCATGTAAAGGTCACATCTTGTCTTCATGGGGTAACTGCAATGTCTATTGTGATTTCACTTCCCTAAAGCTTCTCTCTTTTGCTTCTGCAGGTGTTCATAGAGTCACAGAATAATTGTTAGGGTTGGAAGGGACCTCAAGGCTCATCTGGTGGTGTGTTGATCCTTGCCTTCTTCTGGGAACACTTGAATGTGATGGCTGCAAGCTAAAAACACTTCAGGTAGTGTGGTTTGAATGCTGTGGCCAGGTCAGGTGTAGGTTGCTTACTTCCATCACCCAGGCACCCTGTGGTGAATGATCATCTGCATGGTCTGTTTAATCTCTTATTCAGAGAATCGTAGAGTTAGGGTTATTGTTGTTTCTCTTCTTGCTAATCCATTCATTCATTCACTCACTGCTGCCTTCTTTAAACACCTTTGTTGCCCCTTCTCCTTGTGCCCCATCCACAGCATGCAACCACACAGCTCTTCTAGGAGTTACCTTCATTTGGAAGCATTCATAGAATGACAGAATGTTAGGGTTGGAAGGGACCTCAAGGCTCAGCCAGTTCCAACACCCCTGCCATGGGCAGGGACACCTCACACTACAGCAGGTTGCTCACAGCCACATCCAGCCTGGCTGCAAACACCTCCAGGCAGGAGGCTTCCACCACCTCCCTGGGCAACCTGTGCCAGGCTCTCACCACCCTCATGGGGAACAACTTCTTCCTAACATCCAATCTGAATCTTCTCACTTATAGTTTTGCTCCGTTACCCCCAGTCCTATCACTCCCTGACACCCTCCAAAGTCCCTCCCCAGCTTTCTTGTAGCCCCCTTCAGATACTGGAAGGCCACAATTAGGTCTCCTCAGAGCCTTCTCTTCTCCAGACTGAACAGCCCCAACTCCCTCAGTCTGTCCTCACAGCAGAGCAGCTCCAGCCCTCTGCTCATCCTCATGGCCCTTCTCTGGACACATTTCACAGTATCACCAAGGTTGGAAGAGACCTCAAAGATCATCAAGTCCAACTTGTCACCACAGACCCCGTGACTAAACCATGGCACCAAGTGCCACGTCCAATCCCCTCTTGAACACCTCCAGGGATGGTGACTCCAGCACCTCCAGATCCTTCCTGTAACAGAGGTTCCAGAACTGGACACAGTGCTCCAGGTGGGGTCTCCCCAGAGTGGAGTAGATGGGGAGAATCCCCTCCCTTGACCTGCTGGCTACACCTTCTGACAGTTCCTTCCCATTAAAACCTCACATAAATGCACATAGGCACAAATGGAGATGGTGGTGCTGGTTGAGTAGATGAGGCAGCTTCACTGATGTGAAGAAACTGCTTTCTCTTTCTGTCACTTTATGTCATGGAATCACAGAATCAGTTTTCAAGCTGCACCAGGGGAGGTTTAGGCTGGATGTTAGGAAGAAATTCTTCCCAGAAAGAGAGATTGGCCATGGGAATGTGCTGCCCAGGGAGGTGGTGGAGTCACCATCCCTGGAGGTGTTTAAGAGGAGGCTGAATGAGGCACTTAGTGCCATGGTTTAGTTGATTAGATGGTGTTGGGTGATAGGTTGGGCTTGATGATCTTGGAGGTCTCTTCCAACCTTCCTGATTCTGTGATTCTGCAAACCAGCTCTCCAGCCTAAGTCTCACTGAATTGTCCTAGGATTGTTGTTGGGATGGACTCACAAGGATGAGCAGAGGGCTGGAGCACCTCTCCTGTGAGGACAGACTGAGGGAGTTGGGGCTGTTCAGTCTGGAGAAGAGAAGGCTCCCAGGTGACCTCATTGTGGCCTTCCAGTATCTGAAGGGGGCTACAGGAAGGCTGGGGAGGGACTGCTCAGGATCTCAGGTAGTGATAGGACTAGGGGGAATGGAATGAAGCTGGAGGTGGGGAGATTCAGGCTGGAGGGGAGGAGGAAGTTCTTCCCCATGAGAGTGGTGAAGCCCTGGAATGGGTTGTCCAGGGAGGTGGTTGAGGCCCTGTCCCTGGAGGTGTTTAAGCCCAGGCTGGCTGAGGCTCTGGCCAGGCTGATGTAGTGTGGGGTGTCCCTGCCCATGGCAGGGGGGTTGGAACTAGCTGATCCTTGTGGTCCCTTCCAACCCTGACTGATACTATGACTCCATGAGCAGGCAAGCAGAGTTTGCATGATCCACAGGGGACACTTCCTTTGTTTGGGTTTTCTTTTCCAGGAGCTGCTGCAAAGCAAGCCTGGTCCTTCAGCAGGTTCTGCATGCCAGGTGTGATTTATGAAATGAGACCTCAAACCTAATTTTCCTTTTATTACTGAATAAAAGTTTTTCAAATGCTCATGAAGATAACCTGAGAAACAAGGAGCGAAACAATGAATCACTCCCAAGGAAAGGAATCTCTAAGAGAATCCTAAAAATGAAGCACTTATCATTCATGCTCCTTCATTTATCTCCCCAGGCTGAGTTACAGTCTCATTTGTGTGACTGATGCCACTGAACAAGCTTTTCCTCCACCTCCTGCCTTGCCTTGCCCCAGGTTAGTCATGCCCCTTGCCCAGAGGAGTTGAGTAGCTGGAACTCTGGAACTCCTTAGAGGAGATGTGACACTTTCTCTCTCTTCTCCCATTACCAAGCTCAGGGAGTGAGCACAAATCAATACTCTCAGCTGCTGAAATCAAGCAGACCTTGTGGGTTGTTCTGTGTTGTCTTTCACAATTAAGTCATTTTCCAATAGCAGTCTCTTAGGCTGCCATTGCAACCTGAAAAACCAGAGAGAGCAATTTCTCCGAGTGAGGAGCTGAAAGGCAAAACTCTGTGGTGTGTTGATCCTTGCCTTTGCCTAGGAACACCTGAATGTGATGGCAGCAAGCTAAAACAACACAGCTAGAATCATAGAATCAACCAGGTTGGAAGAGAGCTCCAAGATCATCCAGTCCAACCTATCTCCCATTCCCTTCCCATTCCCTTCCCATTCCCTTCCCATTCCCTTCCCATTCCCTTCCCATTCCCTTCCCATTCCCTTCCCATTCCCTTCCCATTCCCTTCCCATTCCCTTCCCATTCCCTTCCCCATCCAGGCTTTTCTTGAAGATCTCCAAGGATGGTGACTCCACCACCTCCCTGGGCAGGACATTGCAATGGCAAATCAGATTTAGCCCTTAGGAAGCATGGTTTGAATGCTGAGGTCAGGTCAGCTGTAGATTACTTACTTCAATCACCCAGGCACCCCCTGGTGAAGGACCATCTGCATGGTCTCTTTAATTTCTTCTTCAGAGATTCATAGAATCATAGGGTTGGAAGGGACCTCAAGGCTCAGCCAGTTCCAACTCCCCTGCCATGGGCAGGGACACCTCACACCACAGCAGGTTGCTCACAGCCACATCCAGCCTGGCTGCAAACACCTCCAGGCAGGAGGCTTCCACCACCTCCCTGGGCAAACTGTGCCAGGCTCTCACCACCCTCATGGGGAACAGCTTCCTCACATCCAATCTCAATCTAACCATTTCTATTTTGTTTCCATTCCCCCCAGTCCTATCACTCCCTGACACCCTCAAAAGTCCCTCCCCAGCTTTCTTGTAGCCCCCTTCAGATACTGCAAGGCCACAATTAGGTCACCTGGGAGCCTTCTCTTCTCCAGACAGAACAACCCCAACTCCCTCAGTCTGTCCTCACAGCAGAGCAGCTCCAGCCCTCTGCTCATCCTCGTTGCCCTTCTCTGGACACCTTCCAGCACTTCCAGATCCTCCCTGTAGCAAGTGCTCCACAACTGTCACTTTCAAACTATTCAGTTGCTCCAAGTCCTCTGTCTCTTCTTACAAAAGCACTACAGGGAAAATAAATAGATGAATAAATAAGTAGCATGCTGTGCTCATCTGTATGTTAGCTCATGCATTGATTTGGGGTTGGGTTGTTGTTTTTTTGCCCCCAGCTCACAGCATCAGTAACAAACTAAAAAGTTAGGAAGTGCCCAGAGGCTGGAGCCAGGCTCTGGTTGGTGATACCCTAAGACAGGACAAGGGGCAGTGGTGGAAGCTGAGGCAGAGGAATTTCCATGGAAACAGGAAGGAGAATTATTTCCCTGTGAGGGTGACAGAAGCCTGGAACAGGCTGCCAAGAGGGGTAGTGGTGTCTCTCTCTGGAGATATTCAAACCCCACCTGGATGTGTTCCTGTGTGATCTGCTCTAGGTGACCCTGCTCTGGCAGGGGGGTTGGACTGGATGAGTTTTGGAGGACCCTTCCAGCCCCTGACATTCTGTGATTCTGAGAAGGGAGTCTCACAGACACAGCACCATTGTATCATAGTATCAGTCAGGGTTGGAAGGGACCACAAGGATCATCTAGTTCTAACCCCCCTGCCATGGGCAGGGACACCCCACACTAGATCAGGCTGGCCAGAGCCTCAGCCAGCCTGGCCTTAAACACCTCCAGGGACAGAGGTGCCCATGCCTTCACAGTATCACAAAGGTTGGAAGAGACCTCGAGGATCATTGAGTCCAACCTGTCACCACAGACCTCATGACTAGACCATGGCACCAAGTGCCACATCCAATCCCCTCTTGAACACCTCCAGGGATGGGGACTCCACCACCTCCCTGGGCAGCACATCCCAATGACCAATGACTCTCTCAGTGAAGAACTTTCTCCTCACCTCCAGCCTAAACTTCCCCTGGTGCAGCTTGAGACTGTGTCCTCTTGTTCTGGTGCTGGTTGCCAGGGAGAAGAGACCAACCCCTTCCTGGCCCTGTCACCATCCTTCTCTTTGGCTGCTCTATTTGCATCCCTGCCTTGTGGCAGGCAGAGGAAGAGGATTCATTCCTCGGCGATATTTATTTGGCCCCAGGCCCCGCTGTCGCAGCCCAAGGATGGATTAAGTGTATTTGCTCTACCCTTTATGCAAATTGAAGTCTGAGGAATCTAATTACACAAATAATTTAAAATTCTGTAGAATTCAAACTTCCTTTTAATTAAAGCTAAGTCAGAGCTACACCCTGGCTCTCCAAGGGAAAATGGAGAGGGAGCTGCTCTGATCTATGCATAGAATCATAGGATTGTTAGAGGTGGAAGGGGCCTCAAGGCTCAGCCAGTTCCAACCCCCCTGCCATGGGCAGGGACACCTCACACTACAGCAGGTTGCTCACAGCCACATCCAGCCTGGCTGACAAAACCTCCAGGGATGAGGCTTCCACCACCTCCCTGGGCAGCCTGTGCCAGTCTCTCACCACCCCCATGGGGAACAACTTCTTCCTAACATTCAATCTGAATCTCCCCACTTCCAGTTTTGCTCCATCCACCCCTAGTCCTATCACTCCCTGACACCCTCAAAAGTCCCTCCCCAGCTTTCTTGTAGCCCTTCAGACACTGCAAGACCACAATTGGGTCACCTGGGAGCCTTCTCTTCTCCAGACTGAACAGTCCCAACTCCCTCAGTCTGTTTCAGACAGACTTGGCATAGTCTCTCATTTTGCAGGACACACTTCCAAAACTAACTAGAAAGACTGGGGGGAAAAATTAAGATGAGGAGGTACAGCTTGTGCCAAACCCTGCTCTTGTTGCCCAGCTGAGCCCTCAGGTGATCTCAGAGAAAACTAAAGTACCTGGCTAGGTTGTTGTTATCCCTGTCACCCCAGAACTTCAGGGAGTCACTTGCTTTGATGGAACCTCCCAAGGCAGAAAGGAGGTTTTAAAGGACTGGAGAGAAAGTTCTTATTATTCATCTGCATGAAGATTCCTTGAGTGTTGAGACAGCAATACCCCCATAGAAGCCACTGTTTATGCCAAAGGTGCTGAGAATATTTCCAGCTGTGAAGGATCTGACACAGCCTTCACTTGCCCAAGATGTTTTCACAGGATCACAGAAACATTCAGGTTAGGAGAGACCTTCAGGTGCAACAAGTCCAACCCACAACCCTGCTCTACAAGGGACACTCCTAAACCATAGCCCCAAGCACCACAGCCAAACCACCTTCAAATACAGCCAGGCTTGGGGACTCAACCACCTCCCAGCCCAGCACATTCCAATCCCTGACCACTCTTGCCATCTGAAAACATTTCATAATGGCCACTCTAAACCTGCCCTTGAGGCCATTCCCTCTTGTTCTATAACTAATTACCTGTGAGAAGAGACCAGCAGCAGCCTCTCCAAAACATCCTCTCAGGTTATGTAGACAGCAATGAGGTCACCCCTCAGCCTCCTCTGTTTCACACTAACTCTTCAGTTGCTCTCCATCACATTTCTTCTCCAGGCTCTTCACAGCTTCCTTGCCCTCCTCTGCCCTGGCTCCAGCACCTCCACAGCTCTCTGCCATGGAGCTGCCCAAAACTGGACACAGTCCTCAAGGTGTGGCCTCCCCAGAGCTGAGTCCCAGGGGACAATCCCCTCCCTGCTGCTGCTGGACACAGCATTGCTGATCCCAGCCAGGATGCCTTTGGCTTTGTTGGCCCCCTGGGCACATTGCTGGCTCCTCTTCAGCTGCTTGTCCATCAGCACCCCCAGATCCCTTTCTGCCAGACAGCTTTCCAGCCACACTGCCCCAAGCCTGTGGTGTTGCTTGGGGTTGTTGTGCCCCAAGGGCAGGACCTGGCACTTGGCCTTGCTGAAGCTCCTCCTGGTAACATTGGCCATGGATCCAATCTCTCTAAGTCCCTCTGCAGAGCCTCCCTACCTGGTGCAGATCAACACTGGCACCTGACTTGGCCATCTGCAAACTTACTGCTGACACACTCTGTACCTTAGGGAAGACATTACTGGCAAAAATGTTGGCATGGACTCTTCCAGCCACCTTTCCCTAACCACTTCAGTACCTTGAGGCATTCCCTGCATCAACATCTCCTCATGACACCACATAGGCAGTGCTTCTGTCAGCCAAGATTAAGCAGATGAACCCAAAACTGCTCCCTGTCAGGACAGGTAAGTGTGGTGGGGGGGTTGATAAGGGCACATTTTCTCCCTGCTTCAAGTACCCAGCTGGAGTTGCCATAGTCAGGACCAAGGTCAGGGATTCCTGTGGGGATTTCCTGCCTGTGCTTTTTGGGGTCTGTTTTTAAATCAATCTGTCAGCAGATATGTGAGAAGGGAAAAAGTGGATGATGGAATGTTATAAATGTTGCCCTTTTCATGTGAAAACTTAGTTACCTGTCCAATACAAAGTTGTGCTTTTTTCTTCTCACAAAAAGTCAGAGTTTGGCTGCTAATGTAATGATGTTTTATTAAAGATGCTTTTGAGGCCAGGTTGGATGTGGCTGTGAGCAACCTGCTGTAGTGTGAGGTGTCCCTGCCCATGGCAGGGGAGTTGGAACTGGCTGAGCCTTGAGGTTCCTTTCAACCCTGACAGTTCTGTGAAGATGGAGTTGCAAAAAAGGCATAAAGGGTCTCATAGTTTAGTTGAATCCTACCATGACATGGAATAGATTCAGATTGGAAGTTAGGAAGAAATTGTTCCCCATGAGGGTGGTGAGAGGCTGGCACAGGTTGCCCAGGGAGGTGGTGGAAGCCTCCTGCCTGGAGGTTTTTGCAGCCAGGCTGGATGTGGCTGTGAGCAACCTGCTGCAGTGTGAGGTGTCCCTGCCCATGGCAGGGGGGTTGGAACTGGCTGATACTTGAGGTCCCTTCCAATCCAGACAATTCTATGAGTCTATGATTCTACACTGAGGGTGTGACACATGAAGACCAATAGAATAGAATAGAATAGACCAGACCAGACCAGTTTGGAAGAGACTTCAAGATCATTGTGTCCAACCCATCATCCAACACCACCTAATCAACTAAACCATGCAACCAAGCAACCCATCAAGTCTCCTCCTGAACACCTCCAGGGATGGTGACTCCACCACCTCCCTGGGCAGCACATCCCAATGGACAATACAGGTTGGAAAAGAACTTCACGATCATTGAGTCCAACCTGTCACCCAACACCATCTAATCAACTAAACCATGGCACCAAGTGCCTCATCCAGGCTCTTTTTAAACCCTTCCAGTGATGGTTACTCCACCACCTCCCTGGGCAGCACATTCCAATTACTCTTTCTGGGAAGAACTTTCATGCCCAGCTCCCTCAGCCTCTCCTCACAGGGCTGTGCTCCAGACCTCTCCTCAGCCTCGTTGCCCTTCTCTGGACATGTTCACTCAGAGGTGCAAAAAGAGCCCACAGAAAATACAATGCTTCAGATCTCTGAAATTATTTAGAGTGTGCCAATGGACACATTTCTTCAGAGACTCCAGCTGGCTGTGTTTTGCTCAGATAAAGATTTGGATGCTCCCAACCCTTCTTAAAGGTTTTCTGAAAATCTTCAGACCCAGAAATACTTTCACAACTCTGTGGTTGGAAATGAAGTTCCAGCCTGGAGAAGAGGAGGCTCAGGGCAGACCTTATTGCTCCCTACAATTCCCTGAAAGGAGGTTGTAACCAGGTGAGGGTTGATCTCTTCCCCCAACAGAGCAAGAGGGCACAGTCTCAAGCTGTGCCAGGGGAGGTTTAGGCTGGATGTTAGGAAGGAGTTCTTCATAGAAAGAGAGATTGGCCATTGGGATGTGCTGCCCAGGGAGGTGGTGGAGTCACCATCCCTGGAGGTGTTTAGGAAGAGCCTGGATGAGGCACTTGGTGCCATGGTTTAGTTGATTAGGGTGATAGTTTGGACTTGGTGACCTTCAAGGTCTTGTCCAACCCGGTTAATTCTGTATTCTAAACACCAAAGTGGAACAAACACTCTCCTCTCAGTTGTGGCCTGGGATAGGACAAGGGGATATAAAGGATATGAACTACAGCACAGTAGGTTCCACCTCAACATCAAGAGGAACTTTTTCACTGTAGGGGTCACAGAGCCCTGGAACAGGCTGCCCAGAAAGGTTGTGCAATCTCTTTCTCTGGAGTCCTTCCAGCCCTGTCTGGATGTGTTCCTGTGTGACCTGTGCTGGATTCTGTTGTCCTTCTCTGGCAGGGGGGTTGGACTCGATGATCTCCTTCCAATCCCTTACATCCTGTGATAGAATCACAGAACTGTTAGAGCTGGAAGGGGCCTCAAGGCTCAGGCAGTTCCAACCACCCTACCATGGGCAGGGACACCTCACACTACAGCAGGTTGCTCACAGCCACATCCAGCCTGGCTGCAAACACCTCCAGGGGTGAGGCTTCCACCACCTCCCTGGGCAACCTGTGCCAGTGAACCTGATCCTGTGAACTCTGTGGAAACTCTCCTATCCCTAGGAAAACACTGAAAAATGTCTCAACATCAACCTGAGCAATCTTCAATCACATTCAAAATCAAATTCCTGAGCAACCTTAAATACCTGCTCTGGGTCTGGGTTGTGCAGTGACTTTGTTTTGTTTTCAAATGCTAGCTGGTTTCAGAGCCCTGTGAGCACAGAATATTAAACACCCAAATTCCCTGTGATGTTCCTTCCTCTTCCAAAAGGAGAGGGCTGAAGCTTATTTATCTTAGAAGAAGAATTGCATTGAAAGTTGGGTGTTGGTTGTTGTTTTTTTTGGGGGGGAGGAGAGTTGTTCTTAATAATATCTGAAATGATTACCTACCACAGCCACTATAAATATCTTTCTGTATGGATTTGTGGGAGAAATTTCAGCCGCATCCTGTACTGCTGGAGCCAGGAGGAAAAATGACTCTGAAGCCACAGACAGGAGTAACTCTTCACCAGTGAAGCCAAGCATCCACAATGACTTTGAGAATCCATAAGGTTTGATCTTCTTTCCCTGAGGCCATGCTTGCATCAGATTAGTGCTACTGATGACATTCAAGGCAAATACAGTCTTTAATAGCTTATTAATACAGTCTGGTGCTGAGTTGGATTTTCTTTCTCCTGTTCACAGGATGTGAGGGACTGGAAGGGACCTCTGAAGAGCAAGTCCAAACCCCCTGCCAGAGCAGGACCACAGAATCCAGCACAGGTCACACAGGGACACGTCCAGATGGGGCTTGAAATGCTCCAGGCAAGGAGACTCAAAAAGCTCAACAGGAGCTCTCAGTGTGCACTTGCAGCCCAGAAAGCCAATCAGCTCCTGGGCTGCATCAGGACAAGTGTGGCCAGCAGGGCAAGGTAGGTGATTCTCCCCCTCTATTCAGCCCTGGTGAGACCCCACCTGGAGTACTGTGTCCAGTTCTGGAGCCCCTATTGCAAGAGGGATCTGGAGGTGCTGGAGCATGTCCAGAGAAGGGCCACGAGGATGATCAGAGGGCTGGAGCTGCTCTCCTGTGAGGACAGACTGAAGGAGTTGGGGCTGTTCAGTCTGGAGAAGAGAAGGCTCCCAGGTGACCTCATTGTGGCCTTCCAGTATCTGAAGGGGGCTACAGGAAGGCTGGGGAGGGACTGCTCAGGATCTCAGGTAGTGATAGGACTAGGGGGAATGGAATGAAGCTGGAGGTGGGGAGATTCAGGCTGGATGTGAGGAGGAGGTTCTTCCCCATGAGAGTGGTGAAACCTTGGAATGGGTTGTCCAGGGAGGTGGTTGGGGCCCTGTCCCTGGAGGTGTTTAAGCCCAGGCTGGCTGAGGCTCTGGCCAGGCTGATGTAGTGTGGGGTGTCCCTGCCCATGGCAGGGGGCTTGGAACTAGCTGATCCTTGTGGTCCCTCCCAACCCTGAATGATACTATGATACTATGATACTCTCTGGGCAGCCTGCTCCAGGGCTCTGTGACCCTCACGGTGAAGAAGTTCCTCCTCATGTTCAAGTGGAACCTCCTGTGCTGGAGTTCATATCCAGTTTAGGCTGAATGAGAGGAAGAAATTCTTCCCAGCAAGAGAGATTGGCCATTGGAATGTGCTGCCCAGGGAGGTGGTGGAGTCCCCATCCCTGGAGGTGTTCAGGAAGAGCCTGGCTGAGGCACTTGGTGCCATGGTGTAGTTGATGAGATGGTGCTGGGTGAGAGCTTGGACTTGATGTTCTCCAAGGTCTTTTCCAACCTGGTTAATTCTGTATTCTTGTATCCTCCAAGAGCAAGTGTGGCTCTCCAAGGCTCCAGCCCTGGCAGATACATCAGCAGGATGCAGGCTTTCCTTCACCATTACCATTTCAGCACTGCTTCCAGCTTCTTACTCCAGGTGGCTGCCTCTCTGGCTGTGCTTAAATTGGTCCCACTCTTCTTTATTTACTGTGGATATTGGGGCTGTCAAACAGCAGAGTGGTAATGGACAGCCAGGGAACACGAGAGAAACTAGCAACAGCATCCTGGTAGCATGAATAAGAGGGGAAAACAGTTCAGCATGTCCTTACCTGTGCTTATAAAAAGCAAATCCAGGCCCAGAGGGATGCACCTGGGTGGGGGTAGCAGCCAAGCCTGGCAACCAGTCAGTTTTCTGATTAGGAATTAATTTCTCTCATGTAATCACAGTGAACTGAAGAGGAGCACTTCTATGCAGGTTGCCAGACAGTGCAGAGACTACAGGGGCAGCCTCAGACCTGAAGCAGCCTGGTTTCAGCAATGCAGAGCTCTGCACAAGTTCTGCTCACCCTTCAGAGAAGAATCTGTGCTGTGCCAGCACAGCCACTACCTACCTGCTTCAAGTCCCTCAGATCAACCTGTTCAAGCTAACTCCACACCAGGCTGCAGATAGCTGCAGCAGCATGGCATTGGGACCACTCAAGAGTGAAACACCAGTGGGCATTTGCCTCCCTGTCAACATCAGCAGCCTCAGAACAACAGCACTGAAGTTGTGAGAAGTTCAGCTTCCATCACTTGCTCCATGGAGTTCACAGCAGACATTGGGGGGCAGCTCTGCCGCATCCCAGAGAGGCTCTTACCAAGCAGTGGGTATCTGTGTCCAGCAGCAGCAGGGAGGGGATTCTCCTCTGGGACTCAGCTCTGGGGAGGCCACACCTTGAGGATTGTATCCAGTTTGGGTCACCTCAATACAGGAGAGATGGGGAGGTGTTGGAGCCAGGGCAGAGGAGGGCAAAGAAGCTGTGAAGGGCCTGGAGAAGAAATCTGTTGAAGAGAGACTGAAGGAGCTGGGGATGGTTAGCATGGAAAAGAGGAGGCTGAGGGGAGACCTCATTGCTGTCTACAGCTCCCTGAAAGGAGGTTGTGGAGAGGCTGCTGCTGGTCTCTTCTCACAGGGAATTAGTGACAGAACAAGAGGGAATGGCCTCAAGCTGCCACTGGGTAGGTTTAGACTGGAAACTAGGAAACATTTTTTGATGGTAAGAGTGGTCAGGGATTGGAATGTGCTGCCCAGGGAGGTGGTGGAGTCCCCAAGCCTGGCTGTGTTTGAAAGTGGTTTGGCTGTGGTGCTTGGGGCTCTGGTTTAGGGGTGACCCTTGTAGAGTAGGGTTCAGCGCTGTGCTCCAGATCCCTCCCCAGCCTCGTTGCCCTTCTCTGGACACATTCAAGTGTCTCAATGTCTTTCCTGTATTGAGGAGCCCAGAGCTGCTGCATTTACTCCTCTGCAGGGCTGAACACACAACTTTTAGCACATTTCTAATCTGCTGGGCAAAACCAGTCAGGCAACATCCACTGGACAGCTTGCAATGCAGAGCGACAAGTGATGTAAACAGGTCTTTGTGCTGCTGGTGCTAAAGCAGCAGCTGGCAGAGCTTTATCCCTTTCTGGTGAAAGAAGAGTCACAAATGGGAAATAGCTCTTGCTTGAAAAGTTGTTGAAAAAGCTAAATGATCCCTGGGCCTGCATCCAAAATCTCAGGACACAAAATGGCAATGTTGGTACATAAAATCTGTAGAGCAAAACCGTGAGCTCTGTCCATCCCGAAGCTGGAACAAGCTCTCTGTGAAGCCAGCCAAGCCCAAGTGGTTGCTAGCACTTTCAAATAGCTCAGATCTCTTGGCTGCTGCTTCTGGGATCAGTCTTAGGGGCATCTAAACTCCAAACACCAGCTGGGCTGTCACTGTAATGTGCCTGGGTGGCCAAGAAAGCCAATGGCATCCTGGCCTGCATCAGCAATAGTGTGGCCAGCAGGAGCAGGGAAGTTATTCTGCACTGTACTCAGCACTGGTTAGGCCACACCTTGAGTCCTGTGTCCAGTTCTGGGCTCCTTAATTCAAGAAGGATTTTGAGATGCTGGAAGGTGTCCAGAGAAGGGCAACGAAGCTGGGGAGGGGTCTGGAGCACAGCCCTGTGAGGAGAGACTGAGGGAGCTGGGGTTGTTTAGCCTGGAGAAGAGGAGGCTCAGGGCAGACCTTCTTGCTCTCTCCAACTCCCTGAAGGGAGGTTGTAGCCACGTAGGGGTTGGTCTCTTCTCCAACCATCACCAGAACAAGAGGTCACAGTCTCAAGCTGTGCCAGGGGAGGTTTAGGCTGGAGGTGAGGAAGAAATTCTTCCCAGGAAGAGAGATTGGCCATTGGGATGTGCTGCCCAGGGAGGTGGTGGAGTCACTGTCCCTGGAAACATTTAAAATGAGACTGGATGAGGCACTTGGTGCCACGGTCTAGTCGATTGGATAGGACTGGGTATAGGTTGGACTTGATGATCTCAAAGGTCTTTTCCAAGCTGGTTGATTCTGTGATTCTCTGATTCTGCTAGCCTGGCCACTTTCTGTTGAAACAGTAGTGCCAAGTAAGTTGCTTGTATGCTTTGGAGCTGAGTTGAGTTCTCAGTCACACAAAGACTCCCTGTGTTGTTGTTGTTGTTGTTTACCTCAGTTTTCAGCCCCAAACCCTTTCCCATAGGTCACATTATGTCTCCTCCCATTCTAGTATGCCATGAGACTTGCCAGTGAGCTCTGTTTGTTAAACAATGCTGACTGACATTTCTGAAAGCCTTTCCTAATGGACCATCCTCTTCATCAGAAGCTCAGCAGCTGGAAGCACAAAGCTCAGAGGGATTTGGAAGCAGTGATCAACCACTCATTCCCTTCTGCATAAACCCTTTGCTGCTTTCTCATTCCCAGAATGTCAGCAGCCCTTCTGCTGCTACATTAAGCAACACACTGCTTGCTGTTTGTTCACCCTCAATCATGGAAGCATAGAATCATAGATGATAGAATCACAGAATCAGAGGTGGGAGAATCAGAGAAGTGTAGATCATAGAATGGAGTAGGAATAGGAATTAACCAAGTTGGGAAAGACCTTTGAGATCTATCATCCAACACCATCTAATCAACTAAACCATAGCACCAAGCACCCCATCCAGTCTCTTCCTAAACAACTCCAGTGATCATTGATCATAGAATCATAGATCATGGAATTATAGATGATAGAATCATCATAGGTGATAGAACCACACAATCATAGAGAACAGGATAGAGTGGAACAGGATTGAGAGGAACAGAATAGAGAGGAACAGAATAGAGTGGAACAGAATAGAGTGGAATAGAATAGAGTGGAATAGAATAGAATAGAATAGAATAGAATAGAATAGAATAGAATAGAATAGAATAGAATAGAATAGAATAGAATAGAATAGAATTACCCAGGTTGGAAATGATCTTCAAGATCATCAAGTCCAACCTATCACCTAACACCATCTAATCAACTAAACCATGGCACCAAGGGCCTCATCCAGGCTCTTCCTAAACACCTCCAGGGATGGTGACTCCACCACCTCCCTGGGCAGCACATTCCAATGGCCAATCTCTCTTGCTGTGAAGAACTTCTTCCTACCATCCAGCCTAAACCTCCCCTAGCACAGCTTGAGACTGTGTCCTAGAATCATAAATCATAGAGTCATAGATGATAGAATCATAGACCATAGAATCATAGAATGGTTTGGGTTGGAAGGGACCTGCAATGGTCATCCAGTCCAACCCCCCTGCAGTCAGCATAATCCAGGCAGAAGACAAAACTCTGTGCCTAATACCATAATTAACTGTTCATGTACAGTACATAGTATCAGTCAGGGTTGGAAGGGACCACAAGGATCATCTAATTCCAACCTCCCTGTCATGGGCAGGGACACCCCACACTAGATCAGGCTGGCCATAATGGACCTTACACGAGGACACAGAAAAGGGTAGCAAAGGAGCTGTCCCCCCCAGAGCCATTCAAATGATGAGGGAGCTGTGGTGCTGGCCACACTTTGTCGTTCATTTTCACAGAGGCTTTCAGGTCAGCTCAAGTCCAAACTTCTGAGGGGCATTTTAAAGACAAGGCCCAAGATTTCTGCAAAGGTTTGATACATGAAAGAGGATTTTGGACCTCCCCATGAAAAATATCACAGAATAGCAGAGGTTGGAAGGGGCATCTGGAGATCATTGAGTCCAAGCCCCCTGCCAAAGCAACGTCACCCAGGGTGGTCCACACAGGGATGCATCCAGGTGGGTTTGGAAAGTCTCCAGAGAAGCAGACTCCACAACCTCTCTGGGCAGCCTGCTCCAGTGTTCACAGTATCACAGAAGATTAGAGGTTGGAAGGCACCTCCAGAGATCATCCAGTCCAACCCCCCTGCCAGAGCAGCATCACCCAGAGTAGGTCACACAGTGATGTATCCAGGTTTGGAATGTTTGGAATGTTTCCAGAGAAGAGGACTCCACTCTGGGCAGCCTGTTCCAGTGCTCTGTCACCCCTATGTTCACATGGAACCTCCTATGCTCCAGCTTGCACTCATTGTCCCTTGGCCTTCTATTGGACATCAGTGTATCACAGTATCACCAAGGTTGAAAGAGACCTCAAAGATCATTGAGTCCAACCTGTCACTACAGACCTCATGACTAAACCATGGCACCAAGTGTCACATCCAATCCCCTCTTGAACACCTCCAGGGATGGTGACTCCACCACCTCCCTGGGCAGCACATTCCAATGACCAATGACTCTCTCAGTGAAGAACTTTCTCCTCACTTTGAGCCTAAACTTCCCCTGGCACAGCTTGAGACTGTGTCCTCTTGTTCTGATGCTGGTTGCCTGGGAGAAGAGACCAACCCCTTCCTGGCCTTGTCACCATCCTTCTCTTTGGCTGCTCTATTTGCATCCCTGCCTTGTGGCAGGCAGAGGAAGAGGATTCCTGGCTACAACCACCTTTCAGGTAGTTGTAGAGAGCAATGAAGTGAGCAGAGCCTGGCTCCATCCTCCTGACACTCACCCTTCACATCTTTATAGACATGAACGAGATCACTTCTCATTCCAAGCCCCCTGCCAAGGCAGGATCACATAGGGTAGTTCACACAGGAATGCATCCAGGTGGGTCTTGAAAGTCTCCAGAGAAGAAGACTCCATAACCCTTCTGGGCAGCCTGTTCAGGTGCTGTGTGACACTAACAATGAAGAAGCTTTTCCCCCTATCAAGGTGGACTTTCTGCGTTCCAGTGTGTGTCTCTTTCCCCTAGGCCCCTTGCCTGGGCCCCTTTTTCTTGACACCCATCCTTCAGATATTTGTAAACATTACTTAGCTGTTTGTGCTGAGTCAAAAGGTTTGTTAAATCACTGCAAGGTGAGACACCTCTGAGTATGCCCTTTGCAGGGAATCAAACCCCTGCTGTATTCAGGTCAATAGGAAGGTTTTTCTGCTGTCCAATTGTGACTCAAATTTGGTTCTTCCAAAGGGACAGATGCAAATACAATTTAGACTAAGAGAAGGCTCTGAGGACTCCTTCTTGTAGCCTTCCAGTATCTGAAGGGGGCTACAAGAAAGCTGGGGAGGGACTTTTGAGGGTGTCAGAAAGTGATAGGACTGGGGGGAATGGAGCAAAACTAGAAATGGATAGATTCAGATTGGATCTTAGGAAGAAGTTGTTCCCTATGAGGGTGGTGAGATACTGGCACAGGTTGCCCAGGGAGGTCATAGTATCACAGTATCAGTCAGGGTTGGAAGGGACCACAAGGATCATCTAGTTCCAACCCCCTGCCATGGGCAGGGACACCCCACACTACATCAGCCTGGCCAGAGCCTCAGCCAGCTTGGGCTTAAACACCTCCAGGGACAGGGCCCCAACCACCTCCCTGGACAACCCATTCCAGGGCTTCACCACTCTCATGGGGAAGAACTTCCTCCTCACCTCCAGCTTCATTCCATTCCCCCTAGTCCTATCACTCCCTGAGATCCTGAGCAGTCCCTCCCCAGCCTTCCTGTAGCCCCCTTCAGATACTGGAAGGCCACAATGTAGTCACCTCAGAGCCTTCTCTTCTCCAGACTGAACAGCCCCAACTCCTTCAGTCTGTCCTCATAGGAGAGGTGCTCCAGCCCTCTGCTCATCCTTCTGGCCCTTCTCTGGACACCTTCCAGCACCTCCAGATCCCTCTTGCAATAGGGGCTCCAGAACTGGAGGCAGTACTCCAGGTGGGGTCTCCCCAGAGCTGAGCAGAGGAGGAGAATCACCTCCCTTGCCCTGCTGGCCACACTTCTCCTGCTGCAGCCCAGGATCTGATTGGCTTTGTGGGCTGCAAGTGCACACTGAGAGCTCCTGTTGAGCTTTTTGTCCACCAGCACCCCCAAGACTCCAAGGTGGTGGAAGCCTCCTGCCTGGAGGTGTTTGCAGCCAGGCTGGATGTGACTGTGAGCAACCTGCTGTAGTGTGAAGTGTCCCTGCCCATGGCAGGGGGGTTGGAACTGGCTGATCCTTGAGGTCCTTTCCAACCCTAACAGTTCTATGGTTCTGTGATTCTATGAAATGCTTCAAGCACTACCTAGCCTTCCTGTAACTCCTTCTAGTCCCACTTCTGCAGATAAATAATGCATGCTTTTCTTGCTTTGACAACTCCAGGGTGTAGCCATTTATGTTCCTCCAGGGCCTGACTCTACAGCTGTGGATGCACATTACCACCAGGCACTCAAGACTATTATCACCACCCTGACAGTTAGTTATCCCAAAGCCAGGATTACTGAAATACCTACAGCTTACAGCACTGCACTCCATGGGGAAAGATTTAGCTCTCATAGCACAGGAGATTCTTACCAGAACCAATATAAGGAAACTATTTACAAAGCCTCAGTAAACAACAAAAAATAAAATCAAGTGAAGAACTTAAATAAGCCTCAGAGGAAGAAAAAAATACAGATCAGATATTAAGAGAAAAGAGTTGACAATTACAAGGATTTTACTGTATATATATACTTCATTAATTAATATGAAAGGCCAAGCAGTAAGCAGCATGCTTGGTAAAATACTGCTTTCCACTGACTTTTAGACAGCCTCTTCATCTTTCTGTCACCTTTTGAAATCACAAAGCATCACAGAAACATTCAGGTTGAAAAGACCCTCAGGATCACCAAGTCCAACCCACAACCCTACTCTACAAGGGTCACCCCTAAACCACAGCCCCAAGCACCACATCCAAACCACCTTCAAACACAGCCAGGCTTGGGGACTCCACCACCTCCCTGGGCAGCACATTCCAAGCCCTGACCACTCTTGACATCAAAAAATGTTTCCTAATATCCAGTCTAAACCTACCCAGTGGCAGCTTGAGGCCATTCCCTCTTGTTCTGTCACTAATTACCTGTGAAAAGAGACCAGCAGCAGCCTCTCCACAACCTCTTTTCAGGTAGTTGTGGACTGCAATGAGGTCTCCCCTCAGCCTCCTCTGTTTCACACTGACCATCCCCAGCTCCTTCAGTCTCTCTTCATCAGATTTATTCTCCCAGCCCATCATCTAGTCCAACCCCCTTGCCAGAGCAGGACCAGAGAATCCAGCACAGGTCACACAGGACTGCATCCAGATGGGGCTTGAAAGTCTCCAGAGAAGGAGACTCCACAACCTCTCTGGGCAGCCTGTTCCAGTGTTCTGGGACTGTCACAGTGAAGAAGTTCCTCCTCATGTTGAGGTGGAACCTCCTGTGCTGGAGTTTATATCCAATTCCCCTTGTCCTATCCCAGGGAGCAAGTGAGCAGAGCCTGGCCCCTCCCTCCTGACCCCCAGCCCTCAGATATTTATAGCCATTTATTAAATCTCCTCTCAGTCTTCTCCTCTCCAGACTGAACAGCCCCAGGGCTCTCAGCCTCTCCTGCCAGGGCAGTGCTCCAGACCCTTCATCACCCTTGTAGCCCTCCATTGGGCTCTGTCAAGTAGATTCCTGTCCCTCCTGAACTGGGGAGCCCAAAACTGGATGCAAGATCCCCTCTCATCTCTTCTTCCCCTGGCTAACTGGCCCCCTCACAACAGAGATGCTCCAGCCCTTTTATTCACCCTAACTTTATTGCCATACTTCTGAAACACATCAAAGCTTTAAGCACATGATTGAGTAGAATGCCAGTGGGAAATGAACTGTGGGCCCTGCTGACTTCTGCATGATTGCACTTAATGCTCCAGGGGCTACTTTGCCAGAGACAACAGTTTACACATTGCTGTGTCAGCTTCTGTCACCAAGGAACTGAGCCAGTCTCAGATCAGGGCTGCTGAGCAGAATGTCCTCTTTGCCCAGGTTCCCTTCCCAAGACATCTGGTCTTCCATTGTCCATCAGCCTCAGAGCTGACTAATGGCTCTTTGGGATCACTGAACCATTGTGCTGCCAAATGCCAGCTGAGGAAGAAATTTAAATGAGCAGAGTGCCAGGGTGGAGGGAAGCAAGAGGGAACTGAAGTCAAAGGGTGAAGAGTGACTGCACTCTTCCTTCTGCAGAAAAAGAGCTCCCAGAAAGCTCCCAGGCAATTTGGAAGCTGGAAACACTCCTCAGGGCCAAAGGCAAGCTGAGCTGAAGTTACAGCTGGTTCCTGCCAGGGAGTTTTGCTCTGCTTATGTCACAGGTGTGGAAAAACTGCTGGGATGTTCACAGTATTTAATGCCAAGTGACAGGCTGCAGGAACTCATTCAGCAACTGCCTCGTGAGCTACGAGGGAAGGAAGAATCAGCCAGCAGAATCTGCTAATTCTCCCTGGTTCTCAAATCTTTTAGCCTTTCATCTTTGACAGAATGGGTGTGAAGCTATGGATGCTGCCCTGCTTGTGAAATCCAACCTAAAGATCCCAGCTGAGGCCTGGGACAATTTGCTCATCCCATACAGACGTAGTTCTGTCACCAGCTACCAGCCTGGTCGGTTTCTTCTCCCAGGCAGCCAGTGACAGAAGGAGAGGGCGCCGTCCCAAGCTGCACCAGGGGAGGTTTAGACTGGAGGTGAGGAAGAAATTCTTCCCAGAAAGGGAGATTGGCCATTGGGATGTGCTGCCCAGGGAGGTGGTGGAGTCACCATCACTGGAGGTGTTTAAAATGAGCCTGGATGAGGCACTTGGTGCCATGGTTCAGTTGATTAGATGGTGTTGGGTGACAGGTTGGACTGGATGATCTTGGAGGTCTCTTCCAACCTGGTTAATCCTGTGATTCTGTGACTTGGTGACAGCAGTTTATTTCCAGCTTGGTCAGCTTTTTGTTTTATCTGCTGTTTGGAATTAGAAGAATTAACACCATAGAAGATTTGCTTGCAAAGGTGAGCATCTCACCTTCTGATCTGCAATATTCCCCAGATTTCACTAGAACTGTGAAAATGTACATATTACACTGGGAATTGAGAGCTGAGGTTAACAGATAAACAGGGAGAATGTCCAAGGGAGGGCTACAAGGGTGCTGAAGGGACTGGAGCACTGCCCTATGAGGAGAGGCTGAGAGCCCTGGGGCTGCTTAGTCTGCAGAAGAGAAGACTGAGAGGGGATTTAATAAATGTCTATCAGTATCTGAGGGCTGGGGCTCAAGAGGGAGGGGACAGGCACAGTTGAACCCTGAGATAGGATAAGGGGCAATGGATATAAACTCTAGCACAGGAGGCTCCACCTCAGGATGAAGAGGAACTTCTTTACTGTGAGGGTCACAGAGCACTGGAACAGGCTGCCCAGGGAGGTTGTGGAGTCTCCTTCTCTGGAGACTTTTAAGGCCCATCTGGATGTGTTCCTGTGTGACCTGTGTTGGATTCCATGGTCCTGCTCTGGCAGGGGGGTTGGACTCCATGATTTCTGGCAGTCCCTTCCAACCCCTGACATCCTGTGAGCCTCTGATCCTGGGATTACTCCTTTCAGGACACAGGACAGCAAGGCAGACATCTGCCATCTGATGCTGTGTGCCTGAAAGATCAATATACCAAATAAAACTTCTGGAGACTCGCTGCAGGTGTGTGCAGGCCAAAGAAATTCAGCTGCTTTCCAGCCAGGCTCTTGTGCTCCATGCTTTGCCTAAACCCCATTCTTTCTATCTATTAGCAGCTCTTTATTCTAAGAAAAGTGAAGTTGTTTAGAAGGCTTCAGAGTGAATAAATCTGACACATTCAGTCATTATCCTCTTTGCAAATAATCCTGCCTCATATGGAAGTGTCAGTTAGTCTCAAGAACAAGAGAAGAATGCATTAAAAATTTATCCCTTCCAGGTAATCCATAAATCTCAGTTTGGCATAGAGAATCTCACAGAAATCACACCAACATTCAGGCTGGAAAAGACCCTCAGGAGCACCAAGTCCAACCCACAACCCTACTCTACAAGGGTCACCCCTAAACCAGAGCCCCAAGCACCACAGCCAAATCACCTTCAAACACAGCCAGGCTTGGGGACTCAACCACCTCCCTGGGCAGCACATTCCAAGCCCTCACCACTCTTGCCATCAGAAAATGTTTCCTAATGGCCACTCTAAAACCTACCCAGTGGCAGCTTGAGGCCATTCCCTCTTGCTCTATCACTAATGACCTGTGACAAGAGATGAGCAGCAGCCCCTCCACAACTTCCTTTCAGGTAGCTGTAGACAGCAATGAGGTCTCCCCTCAGCCTTCTCTTTTCCACACTAACCATCCCCAGCTCCTTCAGTCTCTCTTCATCACATTTCTTCTCCAGGCCCTTCACAGCTTCCTTGCCCTCCTCTGCCCTGGCTCCAGCACCTCCACAGCTCTCTTGGATTGAGTGCCCAAAACTGGGACACAATCCTCAAGGTGTGGCCTCCCCAGAGCTGAGTCCCAGGGCACAATCCCCTCCCTGCTCCTGCTGGACACAGCATTGATGATCCCAGCCAGGATGCCTTTGGCTTTCTTGGCCCCCTGGGCACACTGCTGGTTCCTCTTCAGCTGCTTGTCCATCAGCACCCCCAGGTCCCTTTCTGCCAGACTGGCTGAGTTTGACAGGGTGCTCTTTTCTTCTCAGAGAGATTCTTTTCAGACATTCAAGCATAATAACAGTTGACAAATAGCAACCATCTAAACCCAGCCAGCATTTTCCTTCCTCTGAAGCCACCACATTGTTTGACATGCATACAAGCATTCAGACACAGAAAAGACATTGTTTTCCAAACACGCTTGAACTGAAATGCTTAGTAAAGAAATGCTTTGCAGGAGCAAGCATTCAGAACTCTAATCGATGTTCACAATACTTTTCCCTTCTGCTAATTAGTCCTCTGACTAACTTAAATTGCCCAGGGAGGTGGTGGAGTCATCATCACTGGAGGTGTTTAAAAAGAGCCTGGTACCTCTAACACATTTATTTCTATCTCATTTCTCTTTCCCTTTCCCTTTCCCTTTTCCTTTTCCTTCTCCTTTCCCTTTCTCTCTTTCTCTTTCTCTTTCTCTTTCTCTTTCTCTTTCTCTTTCTCTTTCCTCTTTCTCTTTCTTTCCTCTTTCTCTTTCTCTTTCTCTTTCTCTTTCTCTTTCTCTTTCTCTTTCTCTTTCCTCTTTCCTCTTTCTCTTCTCTTTCCTCTTTCTC
>NW_027142437.1:950319-1006165 GCF_026170545.1 Melanerpes formicivorus | reverse complement strand
GAAACTGGCCCAGCTCAGCACATGGAATCCAGCTCTGTTCAGTGCTCTGGCTGCCTGCCTGGCTCTCAGCCCTGCTGTCCAGCTCAGTTTCTAGTTCCAGTTGCATGGTGCAATGCAGCTTAAACAGGAGCAGATGAATATAACAGATTGTGTCTTCTCACAGCACACAAACCTGGCAAATAGGTGCCTCAGCACATGGCCCTACTTTGGGGGCAGTTTTCACATTGCTCTACCTACCCTGAGCCTGACCAGCCCTAGCAGCAGAGCACCAGGACCCTCTGTGTGTAAGTCACAGTCACCTAATGACATCTGCCCAGCTTGAACTAAGTCAGAACCATTATGCCCACGCAAAACCAAAACCTTTCCACTAAACCAGCAGTTTGAGCTTGTTCAAAGAGCCAAGACTATGAAACCATTTCCATGGGAGCTGTCTGAATCTGGCTCTGCAAAGGCAGTAAGAGCAGCTCACAGACACATTTGTGAAGGAGGACTTCACCTTAATCTTAAATCTACTAACTGGAGAAAGTTCTTTCTGCACAGAAAGAGTAATTGGCCATTGGGATGTGCTGCCCAGGGAGGTGGTGGAGTCCCCATCACTGGAGGTGTTCACAAAAGGTTTGGATGTGCCACTTGGAGCCATGGTTTAGTTGTCAGGAGGTGTTAGGTATTAACTAACAGCTTGGACTTGATGATCTCTGAGGTCTGTTCCAACCTGGTTGATTCTATGTTTCTATGAACTAGTGAAGCACTACAGAAGCAATCTCTGGTGAAAAGGCATCTTGGAAACAACCCTGCCTGAAGGAGATGAAGGAAACCAGGAATATGAGGACATAAGGAATATGAGCCCTTCATAGTGCTCCTCCTCCAATGGCAATTACAGGATAAGCTTATATCTTCCCTTTAGTGTCTGTTCCTTCTTGCTTGGTCCCTTTTCGAAGCTGCTGATACCTTCTGCCTGCTTTAACTCCCATGAGGATGATCAGGCACTAAACCCCACAATCCACATTCCTATTCCTATCTAAATGTGTAAGAAATGAGCTAAACTGTGACAGCTTTTCACCTGGGACTGCTTCTGCAGAGCTGAACTAACTATTAAATATATTGGAAGCATTGAGCATCTCATCCCTCCCCCTCATCAATACTGATGTCAGAGTATCACAGTGTCACAGCACATTATTACAGGAAGGATCTGGAGGGTCTGAAGGTGTCCAGAGAAGGACCACGAGGATGAGCAGAGGGCTGGAGCCACTCTGCTATGGAGACATCCTGAGAGTTGGGGCTGTTCAGACTGGAAAAGGCTCCTAGGTGACCTCATTGTGGCCTTCCAGTATCTGAAGGGGGCTACAAGAAAGCTGGGGAGGAACTTTTGAGGGTGTCAGGGAGTGATAGGACTGGGGGGGAGTGGAGCATAACTGGAAATGGGAGGTTGTCAGGAAGAAGTTGTTCCCTATGAGGGTGGTGAGAGACTGGCACAGGTTGCCCAATGAGGTGGTAGAAGCCACCCTGGAAGTTTTTAAGGTCAGGCTGGATGTTGCTGTGAGCAACCTGCTGTAGTGTGAGGGGTTGGAACTGGCTGATCCTTGAGGTCCCTTCCACCCCTGACAATTCTGTGATTCTATGCCAATGAGTCCCAGATCACTACCCTCTACTTAAAAGCATAAAGCTCTGTATAGCTGCAACATTTTGGGTTTCCTTTTGTAGTCAATGCCTGATGACATCCCACACTTTAGGGTAAGGTTGGAAGCATCCTTACTTTATCTTCAGACCCACAATGGAGAGCTTGAATACAGCCCTGTGAATCTTAATTGCTTCTCCTACCAATTGCTTCTATTTTCATGTGTTTCACGATCTGGAAGCACGTAGGGCACAGTGTCTCATAGCAATATCTGTTGCCACTTCATGGGAATCTGTCATGCTTATGAGTTCCTCAGCCCCTGTAGTCCTGAATCACTGGAATCCTTGGAAATCAAGCCTCTCTTATCCCAAGTTTTTGCCATATTTAGACTGATATGCTTGACTTTGCAAATTAAATCAGCTAAGAGACATGGCTCAGCAAGCAGGTGGTAGCTCAGCATGCCTCAGTAACTCAGTCCCTCTAGTCCCAGACCTGTCCAAGCCTGTAGAGCTTGTCAGTGAGAAAAGAATTAGCCTCTTGCTATGCTTTAGGCACAGCCTGCTGCTCACAGAAGCAATCACCTTTTGTATTCTCTGTCTCTAAAACATTCAGATTCCTAAGATCTCCTGAATAAATATTGCCACCTGATGCCTTTATAAACTTTGTTGTCCAGGGAGGAAAAATCCAAGGAGAAAAATAAAGGCATGTCAAACAGGATATCAGGGTTAGGATGTATGAATACACAGCAAGCATCTGCTGGACAGAGCACTGGCTGGACAAAGAGCACCAAAGAGTGGTGGTCAAGGGATTTAAATCCAGCTGGCAGCTGGGCACCAGTGGTGTTCCTCAGGGCTCAGTGTTGGGACCACTTCTGTTTAACATCCTTATTGATGACCTGGATGAAGACACAGAGTGTGTCAGCAGTAAGTTTGCAGATGGCACCAAGTTAGGTGTCAGTGGTGATCTGCACCAGGGCAGGGAGGTTCTGCAGAGGGACTTGGGGAGATTGAATCCATGGCCAATGTTACCAGCAGGAGCTTCAGCAAGGCCAAGTGCCAGGTCCTGCACTTGGGGCACAACAACCCTACGTAAGGCTCCAGGCTTGGGGCAGTGTGGCTGGAAAGCTACACAGAAAGGGACCTGGGGGTGCTGATGGACAAGCAGCTGAAGAAGAGCCAGCAGTGTGCCCAGAGGGCCAACAAAGCCAAAGGCATCCTGGCCGGGATCAGCAATGCTGTGTCCAGCAGCAGCAGGGAGGGGGATTGTCCCCTGGGACTCAGCTCTGGGGAGGCCACACCTTGAGGATTGTGTCCAGTTTTGGGTCACCTCAATGCAGGAGAGCTGTGGAGGTGCTGGAGTCAGGGCAGAGGGAGGGCAAGGAAGCTGGGAAGGGCCTGGAGAATAAATGTGATGAAGAGAGACTGAAGGAGCTGGGGATGGTTAGTGTGAAAGAGAGGAGGCTGAGGAGAGACCTCATTGCTGTCTACAGCTACCTGAAAGGAGGTTGTGGAGAGGCTGCTGCTGGTCTCTTCTCCCAGGGAATTAGTGACAGAACAAGAGGGAATGGCCCCAAGCTGCCACTGGGTAGGTTTAGACTGGACATTAGGAAACATTTTTTGATGGCAAGAGTGGTCAGGGCTTGGAATGTGCTGCCCAGGGAGGTGGCTGAGTCCCCAAGCCTGGCTGTGTTTGAAGGTGGTTTGGCTGTGGTGCTTGGGGCTAGGGTTTAGGGGTGAACCTTGTAGAGTAGGGTTGTGGTTTGGACTTGGTGCTCCTGAGGGTCTTTTCCCACGTGAATGCTTCTGTGACTCTGTGATGTAGCAGGCTGCAAAACATCAACAATTTGCATTTTCAAATCTTGTTTTTCTGGGCAGCAGAAATATTTGTGCTTCCCTGTGTTACAGGACACATGTCACTAAAAGTCATGGTAGTAATGACAGACCTAAGACCAGCAAGGATCAGCCTGGAGGGCAAATGAAAATCTTCTTCAGTAAAGGCAGCAGTTAAGCTGGCATTTGAGGTACAAATCTTTCAAGCTGGTTTTGTTTGGTTTTATCTTTCTTCAGATTTCACCATAATTGGTGAATCAGGCACTAAATCCCACACTACACATTTCTATTCCCATCTAAATGTGCAAGAAATGAGCTAAGCAGTGATGGCTTTTCACCTGGGACTGCTTCTGCAGAGCTGAACTAACTATTAAATACATTGGAGGCACTGAGCATCTCGTCCCTCCCCCTCATCAATACTGATGTCAGAGTATCACAGTGTCACAGCACATTATTACAGGAAGGATGTGGAGGTGCTGGAAGGTGTCCAGAGAAGGGCCACGAGGATGAGCAGAGGGCTGGAGCTGCTCTGCTGTGAGGACAGACTGAGGGAGTTGGGGCTGTTCAGTCTGGAGAAGAGAAGGCTCTGAGGAGATCTAATTGTGGCCTTCCAGTATCTGAAGGGGGCTACAAGAACGCTGGGGAGGGACTTTTGAGGGTGTCAGGGAGTGATAGGACTGGGTGAGATGGAGCAAAACTAGAAATGAGTAGATTCAGATTGGATGTGAGGAAGAAGTTGTTCCCCATGAGGGTGGTGAGAGCCTGGCACAGGTTGCCCAGGGAGGTGGTGGAAGCCTCCTGCCTGGAGGTTTTTGCAGCCAGGCTGGATGTGGCTGTGAGCAACCTGCTGTAGTGTGAGGTGTCCCTGCCCATGGCAGGGGGGTCGAAACTGGCTGATCCTTGAGGTCCCTTCCAACCCAAATGATTCTGTGATTCTAAGATTAAAGGTTGAAAGGGACCTCCAGAGATCATCCAGTCCAACCCCTCTGCCAAAGCAGCATCACCCAGGGCAGTCTGCACAGGAATGCATCCAGGTGGGGTTGGAAAGGCTCCAGGGAAGGAGACTCCACCACCTCTCTGGCCAGCCTGCTCCAGGGCTCTCTCACCCTCACAGCAAAGAAGTTTCTCCTCATGGTGAGCTGAAGCCTTCTCTGGTCAAGTTTGTCTCCATTGTTCCTTGGCTTATTGCTGTGCAGCACCCAAAAGAGCTTGGCCCCCTCCCCTTGACCCCCAGCCCTCAGCTCTTGAGAGACATTGATCAGATCCCTCTCAGCCTTCTCTTCTCCAGACTAAACAGCCCCAGGGCTCTCAGTCTCTCTTCCCAGGGGAGATGCTCAAGTCCCCTAAGCATCCTCCTGGCTCTGCCTTGGACTCTCTCCAGCAGCTCTCTGCCTCTCTTCAGCTGGGGAGCCCCAGACTGGGCACAGGATTGCAGGTGTCAGCTTGAGGTTAAAATACAAGAATTGCTAGCCTGTGCTGTATGTTTCCTAAGCAAATGCACTGACACTTGCTCCAGGAGGCTTATTCTGCTCTCTGTGGCCGAAGGCCAGGTATAAATAAATTAATCAGGTTATTAGCTTGGTCTGCTCTTGGAATTACAACTCTGCCCACGGTGAGCAGAACATCTGAAACTTGCCCTTCTGACCTGCAGAACAGCTCAGAGAATTGGCTCAGAAACTCAGAGGCAAGGGTGCACTTCCCAAGAGCTTTGAAAGTCAGCCAGCACAGCAGCACAGAGCACATGCCTGAATCCAGTCAAGCTGAAATATTTCATCAGGAGCCTATCAGCCAAGGCCTTCACTACCTCCTCTGACCTTTATCCCTTAGGTAGAAACTGTCTCCAATCACTGATCCCTCCGGTTCCTAAGAGGCAGCACATCTGACCACGACTATTGCAGCGTAAGTAATGGAAGTGTCATCTGATGAGTCAGATGCTTCTGATGAAAGTAAAGTTACTGGGAGGGTTATTTGGGGCAATTAGTCACTATCCAAACACAATTAACATGTTTAATCAGCAGAGATTGAAATAAGCCACTCGAAACCAGCCTGCAAGAGTCAAAGGCTTAGGATTCATTTGGCATCCAGCCTCCAGGCCAGGAGATGGAGGCACTCAAGCTGTTGCTGTCAGCTTGGCAGTAGCACCCAAACAGAAGCTGTGAAAGGATGGGATCTGGTGCTGGGAATACTGTCATTAGTAGAAAGAACATGCAACAAGCAGGCTCAATAATATACCAGAATGATGGTGCTAAAGCACCTCACAGGAGCACAGGATGTTAGGGGTGGGAAGGGACCTCCAGAGATCGTTGAGTCCAACCCCCTGCCACAGCAGGACCACAGAATCCAGCACAGGTCACACAGGAATGCACCCAGACAGGGCTTGAGAGGCTCCAGAGAAGGAGACTCCACAACCTCTCTGAGCAGCCTGCTCCAGGGCTCTGGGACCCTCACAGTGAAGAAGTTCCTCCTCATGTTGAGGTGGAACCTCCTGTGCTCCTTGTCCTATCACAGGGTGCAAGTTGAGCAGCAGAGCCTGTCCCCTCCCTCTTGACCCCCAGCCCTCAGATATTGATAGACATTGATTAGATCCCGCCTCAGTCTTCGCCAGACTAAACAGTCCCAGGGCTCTCAGCCCTTTTTCCCCAGGCAGTGCTGTTAGTCCCTTCAGCATCCTTCTAGCACTCCCTTGGACTCCCTCCAACAGATCCCTGTCCTCTTGAACTGGGGTAGCTCAGAACTGGGAGTCAATATTCCAGGTGGAGCGTCACTAGGGCAGAGCAGAGGAGGAGAACCTCCCTGGCTCTGCTGGGACACACTCCTCTGAATGCACCCCAGGATCCCATTGGCCTTCTTGGCCACCAGGGCACATTGCTGTTCCATGCAGAACTTGTTGTTCACCAGGACTCCCAGGTCCTTCTCCACCTCCTATTGATCAGATGGAGAGAGAACACAGGCCAGACCCTGGAGAGGTGCTGAGAGTGCTTTCTCTTGGTGCTTGGTGCCTGGCTAGCAGGTGAGGGGGGCACAGCCATAGGATCTCCTGCACTCTTTCTCTTCCTTCCTAGCTGCAAAGTGAGGGCTGGGAAGCAGTCACAGCACAGCAGTGGCTCGGAGCACAGCTCATCACTTCCAGTGCCAGTGCAGAGGGACAGTTTCACAGTATCACAGTATCACCAAGGTTGGAAGAGACCCTCAAAGATCATCGAGTCCAACCTGTCACCACAGACCTCATGACGAGATCATGGCACCAAGTGCCACATCCAATCCCCTCTTGAACACCTCCAGGGATGGTGACTCCACCACCTCCCTGGGCAGCACATTCCAATGGCTAACAACTCTCTCCATGAAGAACTTTCTCCGTCACCTCCAGCCTAAATTTCCCCTGGAGCAGCTTGAGACTGTGTCCTCTTGTTCTGGTGCTGGTTGCCTGGGAGAAGAGACCAACCCCTTCTTGGTTACAACCACCTTTCAGGTAGTTGTAGAGGCAATGAGGTCACCCCTGAGCCTCCTCTTCTCCAGGCTAAACAATCCCACACCACACAGTTTGGTCCCACACTAGGGAAGTATTAGTTTGCAAGGAGGGGCAGGAACTGCACCTGGAGCCTAGAAACATCTCCTGGACTCCAGAAAGCATTGAAGTGTGAGGGAAGACAAAAGAGCTGCGAGCATTTCTGCTTCTGTTCACTTTGCTTTCTCTGTTTGCAAGCTCTGCAAGGCTCCACACTCCATGCTAATCAAACTCCCAGTCCTTGGAAAGTCTGATTTACTACAAAGCCAAACTCAAAGCTCAAGAGTTTTTAAATGATAACTTTCTATTAGTTTGCAACTGAAGGAGGTTAGGCTCCAGCTTTAAATATTTTATCACAGCCAGGTAAATACATCAGTGATTTACTGTAGATTGCTTTTATGATGCAGAGTGATAGCTGTGCATGCCACTTGGATAGATTAAGTGAACAGTTCCTGCCTTCTAGTTTGATGCTGTGAAATGAAATATGGGTGTGTATAAATAAATAGATGTCTGCAGACCCTTTTAAACACATAGATTCCAGGCCTGACAGCAAAGAAGTAATGGAGGTGGGTTCCAACCTGCTTAAAGCAGCTGTCACCTTTGGTTGGCCTGAAAAAAACATCACAGGCTCACAGGATGTTAGGGGTTGGAAGGAACCTCCAAAGATCTGTGAGTCCAAGCCCCTTGCCAGAGCAGGAGCAGAGAATCCAGCACAGGTCACACAGGAACACATCCAAATGGGGCTTGAAAGTTTCCAGAGAAGCACTCAACAACCTCTCTGGGCAGCCTGTTCCAGTGCTCTGGGACCCTCACAGTGAAGAAATTCCTGCTCATGTTGAGGTGGAACCTCCTGTGCTGTAATTTGCATCCTCTGCTCCTTGTCCTACCACAAGGCACAAGTGACCAGAGCCTGTCCCTTCCTTCCTGACACTCACCTCTCAGCTATTGAGAGACATTGATTAGATCCCCTCTCAGTCTTCTCTTCTCCAAACTAAACAGTCCCAGGGCTCTCAGTCTGTGATAGTTTCAGGCTGTGCCTTTAAGAAAGGCATCACACAGTCTCTCTTCACAGGGGAGACACTCGAGTCTCCTAATCATCCTCGTGGCTCTCCCTTGAACTGTCTCCAGCAGGTCTCTGTCTCTCTTGAACAGGAGAGCCCAAAACTGGACACAATGTTCCAGGTGTGGCCTCACCAGGGCAGAGCAGAAGGGGAGGAGACCCTCCCTGGATCTGCTGGACAAGCACCTCTTAATCACAGTACCACAGTACGTCAAACTTTGGAAGGGACCTCCAGAGATCATTGAGTCCAACCCCACTGCCAGAGCAGCATCACGCAGGGCAGTCTGCACAGGAATGCATCCAGCTGGGGTTGGAAAGGTTCCAGAGAAGGAGACTCCACAACCTCTCTGGGCAGCCTGCTCCAGGGCTCTGTCACCCTCACTGCAAAGAAGTTTCTCCTCATGGTGAGCTGAAATCTTCTATGTTTAAGTTTGTCTTCATTATTCCTTGGCTTATTGCTGTGCACCACCCAGTCTCTCTTCACAGGGGAGATGCTCAAGTCCCCTAAGCATCCTCCTGGCTCTGCCTTGGACTCTCTCCAGCAGCTCTCTGCCTCACTTCAGCTGGGGAGCCCCAAACTGGACACAGGATTGCAGCTGTGCTATCAGCAGGGCAGAGCAGAGGGGGCTCCAGCACCTCCACATCTCTCTTGGATTGAGGTGCCCAAAACTGGACACAACACTTGAGGTGTGACCTCACCAGAGCTGAGTCCCAGGGGACAATCCCCTCCCTGCTGCTGCTGGACACAGCATTGCTGATCCCAGCCAGGATGCCTTTGGCGTTCTTGGCCCCCTGGGCACACTGCTGGCTCCTGTTCAGCTGCTTGTCCATCAGCACCCCCAGGTCCCTTTCTGCCAGCAGCTTTCCAGTCACACTGCCCCAACCCTGTAGCCTTGCTTGGGGTTGTTGTGTCCCAAGGGCAGGACCTGGCACTTGGTCTTGTTGAAGCTCCTCCTGGTAACGTTGGCCATGGATCCAATCTCTCCAAGTCCCTCTGTAGAGCCTCCCTGCCCTGGTGCAGGTCAACACTGACACCTGACTTGGTGCCATCTGCATATGTGGCTAAGCAAGGGGCAATATGCAAGTTCCAAACTCCAGCCTACTGGATTTTGAAGGGATGTGGAGATGGAAGGAGTGGGGGACAGAGATGAAAGCAGACAGCCACCTATGTCAGGCTTTTGAAGGACTCAGCACAAGCAGACAGATCAGGAAGGAGTTCTGCATCGTAGAAAGGCAAGACTCCACTCATGCAAGTGAAAAGTAAATATCCTTTCAAAGCATAGAGGCCTCCTGTGTGCTTTGGATGCCTCACTACAAAAGAGTTTTTATTACTCTGTTATCTGGCAGCTTTCTACCCTGCTGCATAATGATCCTTAAGCTTAGCAGTACAAGCAGACTGTTTGTACTGCTTGGAATAGCAAAAGCAGCAGGCTCAGAAGCCTGTAGGACTGGTCCTGGCTTCCACACCTCTGTCTTTACAACAGAAAAAAGATATAGGAGGGACCCTGTCCACAGATGACTTTGATGTCTCTCTCTTGGAAGGTACAGAAAATTAGTTCCAGCAACTCCCTTCTGATTGCTTAGTTTTTCAAAGCAGTGCTTTCAACAGGTTTTTTTCTCAGCAGCAAACCTGGGTTTAGGCTTAGGAAGTTAATTGAGTGCCTGAACTAAGATTGACAAGGCCAAGGATTACTGCATTAGCAGCAGATCTAGAAGGCAGTCTGCCTGTGGAGAAAGAATGTTGATCTACACAGGGGAAGGGAAGTAAACACAGCTATCAGATAATAGTCAGGGTTGGAAGGGACCTCAAGGATCAGCCAGTTCCAACCCCCCTCCCATGGGCAGGGACACCTCACACCACAGCAGGTTGCTCACAGCCACATCCAGCCTGGCTGCAAACACCTCCAGGCAGGAGGCTTCCACCACCTCCCTGGGCAATCTGTGCCAGGCTCTCACCACCCTCCTGGGGAACAACTTCTTCCTAACATCCAATCTCAATCTCCCCACTTCTAGTTTTATTCCATTCCGCCAGTCCTATAACTCCCTGACACCCTGAAAAGTCCCTCCCCAGCTTTCTTGTAGCCCCCTGCAGATACTGGAAGGCCACAATTAGGTCTCCTCAGAACCTTCTCTTCTACATATTGAACAACCCCAACTCCCTCAGTCTGTCCTCACAGCAGAGCAGCTCCAGCCCTCTGCTCATCCTCGTGGCCCTTCTCTGGGCATCCTTCAGGTCTGTCGAGAGTTGGAGGGGAAGGCCAGGCCTTCTCCCCTGTCCTGTAAAGTGAAGGGAAAGAAAATTGAAAAGGAAAGAAAACCACCCAGGGATTGTGTGCTGTATTTACAAAGCAGTTTAGGGAATGCAGGTTTACATACAGAATTTACAATATTTACAATATATACACAGAAATATACAACAAAGTGACACAGAAATGAGATTCCCTTCCCCCATATGGAGGAAGGAATGGAATGGAATGGAATGGAGTGGAGTGGAGTGGAATGGAATGGAATGGAATGGAATGGAATGGAATGGAATAGAATAGAATATGAATAGAATAGAATAGAATAGAATAGAATAGAATAGAATAGAATAGAATAGAATAGAATAGAATAGAATAGAATAGAATAGAATAGAATAGAATAGAATAGAATAGAATAGTGGATGTGGGGAGGCCTGTGGATTGTAGTTTACCTGGACTTCAGCAAGGCCTTTGACACCGTCCCCCATAGCAAACTGCTGGCCAAGCTGTCAGCCATGGCTTGGACAGCAGCACTCTGAGCTGGGTTAGGAACTGGCTGGAGGCTGAGCCCAGAGAGTGGTGGTGAATGGTGCCACAGCCAGCTGGCAGCCAGGCACCAGTGGTGTGCCCCAGGGATCAGTGCTGGGCCCTGTGCTCTTTAACATCTTTATTGATGATCTGGATGAGGGCATTGAGTCTATCATCAGTAAATTTGCTGATGACACCAAGCTGGGGGCAGGAGTTGATCTGCTGGAGGGTAGAGAGGCTCTGCAGAGGGACCTCAACAGGCTGGACAGATGGCAGAGTCCAAGGGCAGGAGATTGAACACATCCAAGTGCCAGGTTCTGCACATTGGCCACAACAACCCCATGCAGTGCTACAGGCTGGGGTCAGAGTGGCTGGAGAGTAGCCAGGCAGAGAGGGACCTGGGGGTGCTGGTTGATGGTAGGCTGAACATGAGCCTGCAGTTTGCCCAAGTGGCCAAGAGGGCCAATGGCATCCTGGCCTGCATCAGGAACAGTGTGGCCAGCAGGAGCAGGGAGGTCATTCTGCCCCTGGACACTGCACTGGTTAGGCCACACCTGGAGTCCCTGTGTCCAGTTCTGGGCCCCTCAGTTTAGGAAGGAGGTTGACTTGCTGGAACGAGTCCAGAGAAGGGCAACGAAGTTAGTGAGGGGCTTGGAACACAGCCCTGTGAGGAGAGACTGAGGGAGCTGGGGTTGCTTAGCCTGGAGAAGAGGAGACTCAGGGGTGACCTTATTGCTCTCTACAACTACCTGAAGGGGGGTTGTAAACAGGCAGAGGTTGGTCTCTTCTCCCAGGCAACCAGCACCAGAACAAGAGGACACAGTCTCAGGCTGTGCCAGGGGAAGTTCAGGCTGGAGGTCAGGAGGAAGTTTTACACAGCGAGAGTGATTGCCCATTGGAATGGGCTGCCTGGGGAGATGGTGGAGTCACCATCACTGGAGGTGTTCAGGAGGAGACTTGATGGGGTGCTTGGTGCCATGGGTTAGTTGATTAGGTGGTGTTGGGTGATAGGTTGGACACGATGATCTTGAAGGTCTCTTCCAACCTGGTCTGCTCTATTCTATTGTATTCTATAGAAAAACATGCAGGGTTTCTTCTGCACACCCAAACAACATCACTCTTTATTCAAAACCCTCTCACTGAAGCCTCCTTCACTCTTCTCTCAAGATGTGGACTGAATAAAGATTTCTTTTATTCTTATTCTTTTTTTTTTGGTCCCACTTGGTCCTGCCTGGTAACATTTTACAACCAGGCCATTAATCAAACCTACATTCAAATAAAGATCCTAGTGCAGTGTCTTGTATTGTTGGTGCTATTGCTCTCATAATGCTGAATACTGCTAATGATGTGCTTGTGTGAGACCAAAGGGAAGATCTAACAGAAAAAGAGAAAAATCTCATAACTGACACTTCTTCTTTCACACTGTCCCACACCACATCCTGGTCTCCAGGCTGGTGACACATGGGTGTGATGGGTGACCACTAGATGGATAAGGAACTGGGCTTGATGGCTGCACCCAAAGAGTGGCTGTCAATGGCTCCATGTCCCAGTGGAGGCCAGGGACAAGTGGAGTCCCTCAGGGATCAGTCCCTGGGACCAGGCCTGTTCAGCATCTTTGTGGGTGCCATGGACAGTGGCATGGAGTGCACCCTCAGCAGGTTTGCTGATGACACCAAGCTGTGTGGTGCAGCAGACAGGCTGGAGGGAAGGGATCCATCCAGAGGGGACCTGGACAGGCTGGAGAGGTGGGCACAAGCCAACCTCAGGAGGTTCAACAAGACCAAGGGCAGGGTCCTGCATCTGGGTGGAGGCAATCCAGGCACAAATCCAGGCTGGGCAGGGACTGGCTGGAAAGCAGCCCTGAGGAGAGAGACTTGGGGGTGCTGGCGGAGGAGAAGCTGCTGCTCTGCTATGAGGACAGACTGAGGGAGTTGGGGCTGTTCAGTCTGGAGAACAGGAAGGCTCTGAGGAGACCTCATTGTGGCCTTCCAGGATCTGAAGGGGGCTACAGGAAGGCTGGGGGAGGGACTGCTCAGCATCTCAGGTAGTGATAGGACTAGGGGGAATGGAATGAAGCTGGAGGTGGGGGAGATTCAGGCTGGAGGGGAGGAGGAAGTTCTTCCCATGAGAGTGGTGAAGCCCTGGAATGGGTTGTGCAGGGAGTTGGTTGGGTCCCTGTCCCTGGAGGTGTTTAAGCCCAGGCTGGCTGAGGCTCTGGCCAGGCTGATGTAGTGTGGGGGTGTCCCTGGCCATGGCAGGGGGTTTGGAACTAAATGATCTTTTTGGTTCCCTTCCAACCCTGACTGATACTATGGTACTATGAATGAACCCAGCAAAGACCTGCTGAATTAGATGTCATAGAATCAACCAGGTTGAAAAAGACCTCAGAGATCATTAAGTCCAACCTATTACCATATACCCTAACACCTCCTGACAACTAAACCATGGCTCCAAGTGCCACATCCAAGCCTTTTTGGAACACCTCCAGGGATGTGATGTTTCCAAGGAAAGAGTCCACTGCAAAGGCAGTGATGAAAGGTGTTGAACATTTCCCTTCTGAGGAAAGGCTGAGGGAGCTGAGGGCTCTTTAGCTTCGAAAAGAGAAGACTGAGAGGTGATCTCATTCATGTTTCTAAAGATGTGAAGGGTGAGTGTCAGGAAGATGGAACTTCTTCACTGTTAGTGTCACAGAGCGCCTGAACAGGCTGCCAGAAGAGTTGTGGAGTCTCCTTCTCTGGAGACTTTCAAGACCCACCTGGATGCATTCCTGTGTGGACCACCCTATGTGATCCTGCCTTGGCAGGGGGCTTGGATTGAGAGGTCATCTCATTCATGTTTATAAAGATGTGAAGGGTGAGTGTCAGGAGGATGGAGCCAGGCTCTGCTCACTATGTCAAATAAAAGGCCAAGGGGCAATGAGTGCAAGCTGGAGCATAGGAGGTTCCATGTGAACACAGGGGTGACAGAGCACTGGAACAGGCTGCCCAGAGTGGAGTCTTATTCTCTGGAAACATTCCAAACCCACCTGGATACATCACTATGTCACCTCCTCTGGGTGATGCTGCTCTGGCAGGGGAGTTGGACTGGATGATCTCTGGAGGTCCCTTCCAACCTCTAATCTTCTGTGATACTGTGGACACTGGAGCAGGCTGCCCAGAGAGGTTGTGGAGTCTCCTTCTCTGGAGACTTTCCAAACCCACCTGGATGCATCCCTGTGTGGACCACCCTGGGTGATGCTGCTTTGGCAGGGGGGTTGGAGTGGATGATCTCTGGATGTCCCTTTCAACCTCTAATCTTCTGTGATACTGTGAACACTGGAGAGGCTGCCCAGGGCATTGTGGAGTCTCCCTCTCTGGAGACATTCAAATCCACCTGGATTCATTCCTGTGTGATCTGCTCTAGGTGATCCTGCTCTGGTAAGGGGTTGGACTGGATGAGCTTTCAAGGTCCCTTCCAACCCCCCTAACATTTGAAGTTGGAGACTTGATGGGGTGCTTGGTGCCATGGGTTAGTTGTTTAGGTGGGTTGGATTGGTTGATGGGTTGGACACGATGATCTTGAAGGTCTCTTCCAACCTGGTCCATTCTACTCCTTTCCTTTCCTTTCCTTTCCTTTCCTTTCCTTTCCTTTCCTTTCCTTTCCTTTCCTTTCCTTTCCTTTCCTTCCTTTCCTTTCCTTTCCTTTCCTTTCCTTTCCTTTCCTTTCCTTTCCTTTCCTTTCCCTTTCCTTTCCTTTCCTTTCCTTCCCTTCCCTTCCCCTTCCCTTCCCTTCCCTTCCCTTCCCTTCCCTTCCCTTCCCTTCCCTTCCTTCCCTTCCCTTCCTTCCCTTCCCTTCCCTTCCCTTCCCTTCCCTTCCCTTCCCTTCCCTTCCCTTCCCTTCCCTTCCCTTCCCTTCCCTTCCCTTCCCTTCCCTTCCCTTCCCTTCCCTTCCCTTCCCTTCCTTCCCTTCCCTTCCCTTCCCTTCCCTTCCCTTCCCTTCCCTTCCCTCCCTTCCCTTCCCTTCCCTTCCCCTTTCTATATTCTATTCTATTCTATTCTATGGTTCTGTGGCTCCCACCCCCTTTTGTATCAGTGCAGTCAGCAGTTTGACATGCTGGTTCTTTTACCTCTCTGCTTCCACCCAGTTCTATATGCCTTTTCTCTTTCTGTTTGATCCTATTAGCACTGAGATCAATCATCAGATTCCTGCTGGGAGCAGAAGGGGATGCTATCTTTATGATGTCTAAATACAATATTTGCCACCATTCCTGCCTACCCACCAGCTGCAAGCACGTGTCTGCTCTTCTCACTGATTGCTTTTAGATCTTTCACTCTTTAGGTCATTTCACCACTTGAAACAAAGAATACAACAACATCAGCATGAAAAGCCTTTCAAATAATGTTGCCTTTAGTAATATCACAGTTTAATGTGCACACTTTAATTTGTAATCCCATTTCATATGTAAATAGCCTCACAGGATGTTAGGGGTTGGAAGGGAGCTCTGGAGGTCATTGAGTCCAACACCCCTGCCAGACCAGGACCATGGAATCCAGCACGGGTCACACAGGAACACATCCAGATGGGGTTTGAAAGGCTCCAGAGAAGGAGACTCCACAACCTCTCTGGGCAGCCTGTTCCAGGGCTCTGTGACCCTCAGGTTGTAGACAGGCAGAGGTTGGTATCATAGTATCATAGTATCATTCAGGGTTGGAAGGGACCACAAGGATCAGCTAGTTCCAACCCCCCTGCCATGGGCAGGGACACCCCACACTACATCAGCCTGGCCAGAGCCTCATCCAGCCTGGGCTTAAACACCTGGTCTCTTCTCCCAGGTAACCAGCACCAGAACAAGAGGACACAGTCTCAGGCTGCACCAGGGGAGCTTTAGGCTGGAGATCAGGAGAAAGTTCTACACAGAGAGAGTGATTGCCCATTGGAATGGGCTGCCTGGGGAGGTGGTGGAGTCACCATCACTGGAGGTGTTCAGGAGGAGACTTGATAGGGTGTTTGGTGCCATGGTTTAGTTGATTAGGTGGTGTTGGATGATTGGTTGGACACAATGATCTTTAAGGTCTCTTCCAATCTGGTTTATTCTATCCTATTCTATTCTCACAGTGAAGAAGTTCCTCCTCATGTTGAGGTGGAACCTCCTGTGCTGTAGTTTATATCCACTGCCCCTTGTCCTATCCCAGGGTGCAACTGAGTAGAGCCTGTCCCCCTCCCTCTTGACCCCCAGCCCTCAGATATTTATAGACATGCATTAAATCCCTTCTCAGTCTTCTCCAGACTTAACAGCCCCAGGTCTCTCAGCCTCTCCTAATAGGGCAGTGCTCCAGTCCCTTAAGCATCCTTGTAGCCCTTTCTCAAGTATCACCAATCACCTGTGAGAAGAGACCAGCAGCAGCCTCTCCACAACCTCCTTTCAGAATAGAAATAGGATAGGATAGGATAGGATAGGATAGGATAGGATAGGATAGGATAGGATAGGATAGGATAGGATAGGATAGGATAGGATAGGATAGAACAGACCAGGTTGGAAAAGACTTTCAAGATCATCGTGTCCAACCTATCATCCAACACCACCTAATCAACTAAACCATGCAACCAAGCACCCTATCACGTCTCCTCCTGAACACCTCCTACCTCAGGTAGCTGTAGAGAGCAATGAGGTCTCCCCTCAGCCTCATCTTTTTCATACTGAACAGCCCCAGCTCCTTCAGTTGCTCAGACTCGATGATCTTGAAGGTCTTCTCCAACCTGGTTAATTCTATTCTATTCTGTTCTATTCTATTCTATTCTATTCTATTCTATTCTATTCCATTCCATTCCATTCCATTCCATTCCATTCCATTCCATTCTATCTTATCCTATCCCATCCTATCCTATCCTATCCTATCCTATCCTATCCTATCCCATCCTATCCTATCCTATCCTATCCCATCCTATCCTATCCTATCCTATCCTATCCTATCCTATCCTATCCTATCCTATCCTATCCTATATTCTATTCTATTCTGGTCTAGTCCAGTCTAGTCTAGTCTAGTCTTCATAAGATTTATTCATCATCATTATGTCTACAGAAAGACATTCCAACCTCAGCCCCTCAGATGAGGAAAACTGAGTTGAAGATTGGCAGATCCCTCTGTCTTTCAACTCTCTCTTTCGTCAGACAGTTCCTTTGCTGCAATACTGTGATGATTCCACTTGAGAAACCAGACTTCTCATGGTTTTCACACAGGGCAGAAAGAACAAAAGGGTGTGGGTTTTTTTTCCCCCCCTCTCATACCAGCTCACAAGTAAAAAGGAAAGTAATTGACAATTATGTGTATTTTCCTACCATTTTTACTGCCACAGAAGGCACAGTACACAGACAATTGCTCATCTCACTAAGCATATTTGTAATACCACTTTAATAATGAATTCTTACTGCTGGATATTGGTTTTAATCCAGTTAAGATTGATGGGGGAGGAAAGAGCAGCAAAGTAAATATCATTTTAATCATTTTAATCAAGCTAACTATTGTGGCTGCTCTCTGCTCTTTCACTGCTGCCATCCCCCATCAGCGAGATGGAAGATGAAAACTGGCTCCCTGTGTGTTTTCACAGCCTTCCAAGTGCACCACCTTGTCTTGCCAAAACTAATCCCAGGATTTCTATAGATTTCATTAGGTTTGTTCAGAGGGGGACTTGCACTCAGCTCTGGGGAGGCCACACCTTGAGTGTTGTGTCCAGTTTTGGGCACCACAATCCAAGAGAGATGTGGAGGTGCTGGAGCCAGGGCAGAGGAGGGCAAAGAAGCTGTGAAGAGCCTGGAGAAGAAATCTGATGGAGAGCAACTGAAGGAGCTGGGGATGGTTAGTGTGAAAAAGAAGAGGCTGAGGGGAGACCTCATTGCTGTCTACAGCTACCTGAAAGCAGGTCGTGCAGAGGTTGGTGCTGGTCACTTCTCCCAGGTAATTAGTGACAGAACAAGAGGGAATGGCCTCAAGCTGCCACTGGGTAGGTTTAGATAGGGCATTAGGGATCAGTTTTTGATGTCAAGAGCGGTCAGGGATTGGAATGTGCTGCCCAGGGAGGTGGTGGAGTCCTCAAGCCTGGCTGTGTTTCAGTGTGGTTTGGCTGTGGTGCTTTGGGCTCTGGTTTAGGGGTGAGCCTTGTAGAGTGGGGTTCGGGTTTTGCCTTGTTGCTCCTGAGGGTCTTTTCCCACCTGAATGTTGCTGTGATTCTGTGACTGTTTTCTCCAAATGAAAGTTAGAGAACAAGACATGGAAGTGGTCTGTGGATATGAATTATATGTAGAATCATAGAATGGTCTGGGTTGGAAGGGACCTCCAAAGGTCATCTTGTCCAAGCACCTCTGCAGTCAGCAGGGACAGCCTCAACTGGGTCAGGTTGCCCAGAGCCCTGTCAAGCCTGACTTTGAAATATCTCCATGGATGGGGCCACAATCACCTCCCCATGCAATCTGTTCCCGTGTCCCCCTGTTGTAGAGAGTAAGAAGGTCTCTCCTGAGCCTCCTCCTCTCCAGGCTAAGCAACCCCAGCTCCCTCAGCCTCTCCTCACAGGGCTGTGCTCCAAACCCCTCCCCACCTTTGTTGCCCTTCTCTGGACACCTTCCAGCATCTCAAACTCTTTCCTAACCTGAGGAGCCCAGAACTGGACACAGGACTCAAGGTGTGGTCTAACCAGTGCAGCGTCCAGGGGCAGAATGACCTCCCTGCTCCTGCTGGCCACACTACTCCTGATGCAGGCCAGGATGCCATTGACCTTCTTGGTCACCTGGGCACACTGCAGGCTCATGTTCAGCCTACCATCAACCAGTCCCCCCAGTTCACTTTCTGCCTGGCTACTCTCAGCCACTCTGCCCCCAGCCTGTAGCACTGCATGGGGTTGTTGTGGCCAATGTGTACAACCTGGCGCTTGGATGTGTTCAATCTCCTGCCCTTGGCCTCTGCCTATTTTTGTAGAGAGCAAGAAGGTCTCCTCTGAGTCTCCTCTTCTCCAGGCTAAGCAACCCCAGCTCCCTCAGCCTCTCCTCACAGGGCTGTGCTCCAGACCTCTCCCCAGCCTCATTGCCCTTCTCTGGACACATTCAAGTGTCTCAATGTCCTCCAAGTCAACTATCTCCATGTCCTTTTGTTTTCTTTCATCTTATCTGATAAAATGCCAACCTAGTTCCAGCTTCCCACTTATTTCTGGAACACTGCACTGCATTTCCCAACTGCCAGCTCTTTTTTTTTTGGGGGGGGGAACAATAGGTTTCTCCAAATTATGCAGTGGTTTGGGTTGTTGGGTATTTTTGAGCCAAAGCCTTCATTTCTGGAAACAAGCAATCACAGGAAATTATTCCTGTGCTTTAGAAAAGAAAACACCACCACAGCAACCCACAGGCAGTTGTTAGTTTTAGTGGTGGCAGTGAAAAGCTCCAAGTTATGACTCAGGCTTCCTCCAAAGGCAGATGGGAAATTCAGTAGGAATAATCCAAAGAACCAGAGTGTGCCCAGCAGATCCAGGGAGGCTCACAGGACCCCAGGATGTTAAGGGTTGGAGAGGGACCTCTGCACAGTTTTCCTTTCAAATAATGTTGCCTCTTTGTTAATATCCTGGAATTTTTGCACAGATGAATTTGTGATCCCATTTCACAAGTGCACAGGATCAGAGGATGTTAGGGGTTGGAAGAGACCTCTGGAGATGTTCAAGAGGGGATTGGATGTGGCACTTGGTGCCATGGTCTAGTCATGAGGTCTGTGGTGACAGGTTGGACTCGATGATCTTTGAGGTCTCTTCCCACCTTGGTGATACTGTGATCATTGAATCCACTCCCCTTGCCAGAGCAGGGCCAGAGAATCCAGCATAGGTCACACAGGAACACATCCAGATGGGGCTTTAAAGTCTCCAGAGAAGGAGACTCCACAGCCTCTCTGGGCAGCCTGTTGCAGTGCTCTGTGACACTCACAGTGAAGAAGTTCTTCCTTATATTGAGGTGGAACCTCCTGTGCTGTAGTTTCCATCCACTGCCCCTTGTCCTATCTCAGGGTGCACCTGAGCAGAGCCTGTCCCTTCCTTCCTGACCCCCAGCCCTTAGATATTTCTAGACATTTATTCATAGACATACTTACATAACAGTTATTCACCAGCAGTGCTGGACCTGGGGATTTCCTAACACATGATGGCTCTCAGGAGTTTAGGAACTGTCCAGCCTGTCCAGGTCCCTCTGCAGAGCCTCTCTACCCTCCAGCAGATCAACTCCTGCCCCCAGCTTGGTGTCATCAGCAAATTTACTGCTGATGGACTCAATGTCCTCATCCAGATCATCAATAAAGATATTGAACAGGCTGGGGCCCAGCACTGATCCTTGGGGCACACCACTGGTGCCTGGCTGCCAGCTGGCTGTGGCACCATTCACCACCACTCTCTGGGCTCAGCCTCCAGCCAGTCCCTAACCCAGCTCAGAGTGCTGCTGTCCAAGCCATGGGCTGACAGCTTGGCCAGGAGTTTGCTATGGGGGACAGTGTCAAAGGCCTTGCTGAAGTCCAGGTAGACCACATCCACCAGGCAGTCACCTGCTCGTAGAAGGAGATCAGGTTGGTCAGGCAGGACCAGCCCTTGATGAAGACACAGAGAGCCTGCATCTCAATAACAAGGGCATGTGTTTTTCTCATCTCTATGCCTAGGGAGATCTTTAAGCATTGGATTAAAACCAAATGAGGACACTTCAGAAGCTCCTGCTGAGAGACACAAGACTTCAAAGCTTACAAAAGGAAGACATTTAGCTGGCTCTCTGTTTTGACTAGCTACATGTTTAGATCTCTAAACAACACTTTGGGGCAAGGGAAGTTCCATGTAAACATGAGGAAATATTTTTTCACTGTGAGGCTGAGGGAACAAGTTTGAATGTAGAGGATTTGACCTTGACATGAGGAGAAACTTCTTTCCAGTGAGGGTGAGAGAGCCCTGGAGCAGGCTGCCCAGAGAGGTTGTGGAGTCTCCTCCTCTGGACACATTCCAAACCCATTTGGATGCATTCCTGTGCAGACTACCCTGGGTGATGCTGCTTTGGCAGGGGGGTTGGACTCAATGATCTCTGGAGGTCCCTTCCAACCTCTAATGTTCTGTGATGCTGTGAACACTGGAAGAGGCTGCCCAGAGAGGTTGTGGAGTCTCCTTCTCTGGAGCCTTTCCAAACCTACCTGGATGCATTCCTTTGCAGACTCCCCTGGGTAATGCTGCTTTGGCAGGGGGGTTGGACTCAATGGTCTCTGGAGGGGCAATGGTTTTAAGCTGGAAAAGAGCAGATTTAGATTGGATGTTAGGAACAAGTTCTTTATCATGGGGGTGGTGGAACACTGGAACAGATTGCCCAGGGAGGTGGTTGAGGCCCAATCCTTAGAGATACTCAAGGTAAGACTCAACTGGGCAACCTGATCCAGCTGGGGATGTCTCTGATGACTGTGGGGAGGTTGGACTGGATGACCTTTGGAGGTCCCTTCTGGCTCAGACCATTCTGTGATTCTGTGATTCTGCAACCCAGTGCTTTCAACAATAATTTATCAGCTTGGATAGAATCTGGCAGAGAATAAGGCATTTTATTCATGAGACTATATTGCAATAAAGGAGAAGTACCATCAGAATCTGAGCATGCTGTTTCCATGACCTGATGCTGACAGCTGTGGGACCTTCCCAACCTGTTTAAAATTTTAATACATCTTCAGAGCTCTCAGCAGTGGCAGCGACTAAAATGTTGGGAAGTGGCTCCCAGGACATAAAAAGGGCAAAGTGAAAAAGAGGGAAGACAACAAAAAGAGCTGTCACTCCTCCAGGCAGTGTAGCACTTATTCCCAGCCTGGGATGCAGCTTGCAGATGCAGGACAAGTGCTTGTCATCCTTATCTACTGTGATTTACATCAGGACTTCCTCCTGCTCTGTAAGCAAAGCTAAGGACACAACCTCCAAAGGCACTGTGCAGCAATGCTTCTTCCTAGCTTGTTACAGGCTCCAAGCTGTACCAACACAGAAATCATAGAATCAGTAAGGTTGGACATGAGATAGAGCTGGCACTAGGGAGCCTCTGCAGAGGAGTTTTGCCTATTGGTATCACAGAATCACAAAACCACTTCTAAGGTCATCTATATAATGGTTGACCTTTGGTTTACACACTAGCTTCAACTGCTGCAAGACAGAAGTTGTGTGAGGGGAAGAAAAGTAAATGGGGTCAATCCAGTGCAGTGTTCAGTAGTCCCAAGGCAAGGCTCTGAGGAGTGGCTGAATCTGAGTCTAGGCCACAGAATCACAGCAACATTCAGGTGAGAAAAGACCCTCAGGATCACCAAGTCCAACCCAGAACCCTATCCTACAAGGGTCACCCCTAAACCATAGCCCCAAGCACCACAGCCAAACCACATTGAAACACAGCCAGGCTTGGGGACTCCACCACCTCCCTGGGCAGCACATTCCAAGCCATGACCACTCTTGCTGTGACAAAAATGTTTCCTAGTGTCCAGTCTAAACCTACCCAGTGGCAGCTTGAGACCATTCCCTCTTGTTCTATCACTAATTACCTGTGAGAAGAGACCAGCAGCAGCCTCTCCACAACCTCCCTTCAGGTAGCTGTAGACAGCAATGAGGTCTCCCCTCAGCCTCCTCTGTTTCACACTAACCATCCCCAGCTCCTTCAGTTGCTCTTCATCAGATTTATTCTCCAGGCCCTTCCCCAGCTTCCTTGCACTCCTCTGCACAGGTTAGGTTAATGTTGGGGGGGGAGGGGGAATTTCAACCCACCACATCAATACAGCTTCATTTGCTTCTATCCCAATCTGGCCTGGCAGTTTTATTTTGGGGGGGGTAGTTCTCAAAATTAGTTGGGGGGTAATTTCAACTCACCACCACAACTCAGGTCCCACCATGGGTCTGAATCATAGAATCACAGAATCAACCAGGTTGGAAAAGACCTCAGAGATCATCAAGTCCAACCTATCCCACTTCTGACAGCTCTGTTAGTTGTTTAGGTGGGTTGGATTGGTTGATGGGTTGGACACGATGATCTTGAAGGTCTCTTCCAACCTGGTCTATTCTATCCTATCCTATCCTATCCTATCCTATCCTATCCTATCCTATCCTATCCTATCCTATCCTATCCTATCCTATCCTATCCTATCCCTATCCTATCCTATCCTATCCTATCCTATCCTATCCTATCCTATCCTATCCTATTCTATTCCATTCTATTCTATTCTAATACCTAACACCTCCTCACAACTAAACCATGTCTCCAAGTGCCACATCCAAGCCTTTTTTGAACACCTCCAGGCACAGTGACTCCACCACCTCCCTGGGCAGCACATTCCAATGACCAATCTCTCTTGCTGGGAAGAACTTTCTCCTCATCTCCACCCTCAACCTCCCCTGGCACAGCTTGAGACTGTGTCCTCTTGTTCTGGTGCTGGTTGCCTGGGGGAAGAGACCAACCCCCACCTGGCTACAACCTCCCTTCAGGGAGTTGTAGACAGCAAGAAGGTCTCCCCTGAGCCTCCTCTGCTCCAGGCTGGACAGGAAAGGAACTTTTTATGTTGTCACATACAATATCAACATAAAGAAATGTGGATCTCCTGCCCTCATATCTCTGTACTCATAAAACTCTCTGCCTTCAAACAGAAGGAATTGTCTCTTTCTTTGTGCTTTTTGATAGACTGCCATTAGAAAAGGGAAAAAAGGAAAGGAAAGAAGAGCAGTCCTGAAAAGAAAATGGTAATGTGAAATGAAGTTGTGCAAATGGAGATACAATTTTACCTCACACCATACATGATGGGAACACTAATGACATCTCTGGAGTCTTCATTCCAGTCAAATCAAAATCATAATTAATTGCTTCAGGAGGCTGCTAAATGCCCACAGCACTGAGAAGTCGATGGGAACTACTTCAGTGCTTTCCCTGCTGTAAGACTCCAGCACAAACCCTTAAACATGGAAAGGATTAATCAGGTCTCACAGCACCCCTTGGAGTTCCAGGCTTCTCCCAGGCTTTCCCACGGAGCCTCCCTCTCCCAGGATTCAAATACACACACACACTGCTAGGAGAATCATAGAACCAAGACTCATAGGATCATAGACTTACAGACTCATCAAATCACAGTATCATAGAATAATAGAATCATAGAATGGTCCAGGCCAGAAGGGACCTCCACAAGTCATCCAGTCCAACCTCCCTGCAGTCAGCAGGGACATCCCCAGCTAGATCAGGTTGCCCAGAGCCCTGCCAAGCCTCACCTGGAATATCTCCAGGGATGGGACCTCAACCACCTCTCTGGGAAATCTGTTCCAGTGTTCCACCACTCTCATGGTAAAGAACTTGTTCCTAACATCCCATCTATGACTCTGTGATTTAACAGGAAGCCAAGAGGCCTTGGAGCACAAAATCATAGAATCATAGAATTGTCAGGGTTGGAAGGAACCTCAGGGATAATTCAGTTGCAACCCCCCTGCCATGGGCAGGGACACCTCACACCACAGCAGGTTGCTCACAGCCACATCCAGCCTGGCTGCAAAAACCTCCAGGCAGGAGGCTTCCACCACCTCCCTGGGCAACCTGTGCCAGGCTCTCACCACCCTCATGGGGAATAACTCCTTCCTAACATCCAATCTCAATCTCCCCATTTCTAGTTTTGCTCCATCCCCCTATCCCTCCCTGACACCCTCAAAAGTCCCTCCCCAGCTTTCTTGAAGCCCCCTTCAGATCCTGGAAGGCCACAATTAGATCTCCTGGGAGCCTTCTCTTCTCCAGGCTGAACAGCCCCAAATCCCTCAATCTGTCCTCACAGTAGAGCAGCTCCAGCCCTCTGTTCATCCTCGTGGCCCTTCTCTGGACACTTTCCAGCACCTCCAGAGCCTTCCTGTAACAGAGGCTCCAGAACTGGACACAGTGCTCCAGGCAGGATCTCAGCAGAGCAGAGTGGAGGGGGAGGATCACCTCCCTGGCCCTGCTGGCTATGCTTCTCTTGCTGCAGCCCAGGCTGGGCTGCAAGTGCTCACTGCTGGCTCCTGCTGAGCTTCTCCTCCCCCAGCACCCCCAGGTCCTTTTCTTCAGGGCTGCTCTCCAGCCAGTCCCTGCCCAGCCGATATCAGTGCCTGACATTACCCCGAAAGCAGCAGCACAGAATTCCCTCTCAGGAGACATTTACATTTCTTGCAATAAGCAAAGCCTGTGACAAAAGGATGTGTAACACAATGTAATTGTGCCATTTCTCAGAGTTTTACATAATGACTGGCTGGTTCTAAATTGTACTTCACGATTGGGAGCAGGGGAATGTAATTGTTCTCTGGATGCTGCTGGTAGCTCCTGAGGGCACGATCAATCCTGCTGAGATGTATAACTCATGCACTGTTTGCCTCTGATGCAGGCACACTTATGAAAGCCATGCAGTGATTAGATTCCTCCAGAATGAATGTCTCTATAAATCCTTGTCGTGCACATTTCAACACCTGCATCCAGTGAAGGTCTGGGTCGAGGCAATCCCAGGCACAAATGCAGGCTGGGCAGGGACTGGCTGGAAAGCAACCCTGAGGAGAGAGACTTGGGGGTGCTGGAGGAGGAGAAGCTCAACAGGAGCTCTCAGTGTGCACTTGCAGCCCACAAAGCCAATCAGATCCTGGGCTGCATCAGGAGAAGTGTGGCCAGCAGGGCAAGGGAGGTGATTCTCCCCCTCTGCTCAGCTCTGCTGAGACCCCACCTGGAGTACTGCCTCCAGGTCTGGAGCCCCTCTTGCAAGAGGGATGTGGAGGTGCTGGAGCGTGTCCAGAGAAGGGCCACGAGGATGAGCAGAGAGCTGGAGCTGCTCTGCTATGAGGACAGACTGAAGGAGTTGGGGCTGTTCAGTCTGGAGAAGAGAAGGCTCCGAGATGACCTCATTGTGGCCTTCCAGTATCTGAAGGGGGCTACAGGAAGGCTGGGGAGGGACTGCTCAGGATCTCAGGGAGTGATAGGACTAGGGGGAATGGAATGAAGCTGGAGGTGGGGAGATTCAGGCTGGAGGGGAGGAGGAAGTTCTTCCCCATGAGAGTGGTGAAGCCCTGGAATGGGTTGTCCAGGGATGTGGTTGAGGCCCCGTCCCTGGAGGTGTTTAAGCCCAGGCTGGCTGAGGCTCTGGCCAGCCTGATCTAGTGTGGGGTGTCCCTGGCCATGACAGGGGGGTTGGAACTAGATGATCCTTGTGGTCCCTTCCAACCCTGACTGCTACTATGATACTATGATACTAAGGTCTTGGGCCCCTGGCATGAGGCTGAGGTGGAACTCACAGACCTCCATAAGAGCCATAATGAAACAAAAGAAATTAAAAGAAAAAATAATAAAAAATAAATAAAATAAAGTCCTCTCCCATCTCATATCATAGAAGCATAGAATGGTCCAGGCCAGAAGGGCTCTCCAAAGCTCATCCAGTGCAACCCCCTCTGCAGTCAGCAGGGCCATCCCCAGCTGGATCAGGCTGCCGAGGGCCTCAACAAGCCTCACCTTGAATATCTCCAGGGCTGGGACCTCAACCACCTCCCCAGGCAACCTCTTAATGTGCTGCCCAGGGAGGTGGTGGAGTCACCATCACTGGAGGTGTTTAGAAAGAGCCTGGATGAGGCACTTGGTGCCATGGTTTAGTTGATTAGATGGTGTTGGGTGATAGGTTGGACTGGATGATCTCAAATGTCTTTTCCAACCTATTCTATTCTATTCTATTCTATTCTATTCTATTCTATTCTATTCTATTCTATTCTGTTCTGTTCTGTTCTGTTCCATTCCGTTCCCTTCTGCTCTGTTCTGTTCCTGTGTTCTGCCACCCTCATAGTGAAAAATTTGTTCCTCACATACCATTCAAATCTGCCCTTCTCTAGTCTGAAGCCATTGTCCCTTGTCCTGTCCCTGCAGGCCTTTGCAAACAGTCTCTCTCCATCCTTTCTGTAGCCCACTTCAGCTACTGGCAGGCTTCTATTATGTGTCCCTGGAGCTTTCTCTTCTCCAGGCTGAACACCCCCAGCTCCCTCAGCCTGTCCTTGTAGCAGAGCTGCTCCAACCCTCTGATCATTTTCGTGTCCCTCCTCTGGACCCTCTCCACCAGCTCCATGTCCATCCTATATCGAGGGCTCCAGAGCTGCACACAGTGCTCCAGGTGAGGTCTCAGCAGAGCAAAGTGGCAGAATCACCTTGATTACACTGGACACATTTACAATCACAAGGCACCTTCCTATCTAATTGGACTCCATTTGGTGCCTGGGGTGCTGCTCTGGCTCTTGCTCAGCAGGACCTGTCCCAGCTTCTCACGACATTTTCCCATGGGAGGGAAGCCAGCCACAACATCAAGCATCCTCCTGCCACATTTTTTGGAAAGATTGGATCTGATAGGCACTTAGCACAGCGTGAGCAGAATTAGCTGCCCTCACAAAAAGCAGCCAAGGGCACTGATAAAAACCAGAGGCTATTTAAGCAGTCAGCAGGTGCTCCTGAAAGGACAGCGCTCTCTGCGGCACCTCAAGCCAAGGAGAGCAGCGCCCTCAGCTCCCTCAGGCTAAACGTGATCCGGAGTGAGGTACACACACAAATTACACAGTGGGGGAGGAGCTGAGCAAAGAGGAACCTAATGAGGTTCAACAAGGAGAAGTGCAGAGTCCTGCAGCTGGGGAGGAAGAATAAACTGCAGCAGTACAGGTTAGGAGGTGATCTGCTGGAGAGCAGCCTCAAGGAGAAGGACCTGATGGAAAACAAGTTCTGCATGGGACAGCAATGTGCCCTGGGGGCCAAGAAGGCCAATGGGATCCTGGAATGCATTCAGAGGAGTGTGTGCAGCAGAGCCAGGGAGGTTCTCCTCCCTCTCTGCTCTGCCCTGGTTCCAGTTCTGGGCTCTCCTGTACAAGACAGACAGGGATCTACTCAAGAGAGTCCAACAGAGGGCTACAAGGATGATGAAGGAAGTGAAGCACTGCCTGGTGAGGAGAGGCTGGGAGCCCTAGGGCTGTTCAGGCTGGAGTAGAGAAGGCTGAGAGGGGATCTGATCAATGTCTATCAATATCTATGCAGTATCTGAAGGGGGCCTACAGGAAGGCTGGGGAGGGACTTCTCAGGATCTCAGGGAGTGATAGGACTAGGGGGAATGGAATGAAGCTGGAGGTGGGGAGATTCAGGCTGGAGGTGAGGAGGAAGTTCTTCCCCATGAGAGTGGTGAAGCCCTGGAATGGGTTGTCCAGGGAGGTGGTTGGGGCCCTGTCCCTGGAGGTGTTTAAGCCCAGGCTGGATGAGGCTCTGGCCAGGCTGATGTAGTGTGGGGTGTCCCTGCCCATGGCAGGGGGGTTGGAACTAGATGATCCTTGTGGTCCCTTCCAACCCTGACTGATACTATGATACTGTCAATATCTGAGGGGTGAGTGTCAGGAAGGGACAGGCTCTGCTCACTTGTGCCCTGTGGTAGGACAAGGGGCAATGGATGGAAACTTCAGCACAGGAGATTCCACCTCAACATGAGAAGGAACTTCTTCACTGTGTGGGTCACAGAGCACTGGAACAGGCTGCCCAGGAGGGTTGTGGAGTTTCCTTCTCTGGAGGCTTTCAAGCCCCATCTGGATGTGTTCCTGTGTGACCTGTGCTGGATTCTCTGGTTTTGCTCTGGCAGGGGGGGTTGGACTCAATGATCTCCTGAGGTCCCTTCCAATCCCTAACATCCTGTGAGCCTGTGAGATAGCTGGAGAAAGCTGAGTGGTTCAGGGCATAATTCATCTCATTTAAGGAACACACCTGAAACTCATGATGTGCTTTTCTCACACACTGACTATAAAGTGAGTCCTAACAAGCTAAACCAGATATGAATGTATGCACTGCAGGCTGCTCAAGTTAGCTGAAATTGGTCTTGCACCAAGTGTTTACTAATAACTTGACTAACAGGAAGCATGGATGAAAGTGGCTCAGTGCATTACTTTAATATTGTTTATATTGCCATTGGACTGTGCAGAGAGCAGAAAGATGAAAGAGAGGCTGGAAAGACATAAATCTTCCCTAAGCATGGAGAAAGTCATATTTATGTACATCCTTATGCACCATAATACTGTATTGATTTCCATCAGTTCCACATAGGCCATCAATACCACAGAAGCACAGAAATATTCAGGTTGGAGAAGACCCTCAGGAGCACCAAGTCCAACCCACAACCCTACTCTACAAGGGTCATCCCTAAACCACAGCCCCAAGCACCACAGCCAAACCACCTTCAAACACAGCCAGGCTTGGGGACTCCACCACCTCCCTGGGCAGCACATTCCAAGCCCTGACCACTCTTGCCATCAAAGAATGTTAACTAATGGCCAGTCTAAACCTACCCAGTGGCAGCTTGAGGCCATTCCCTCTTGTTCTATCACTAATTAGCTGTGAGAAGAGACCAGCAGCAGCCTCTCCACAACCTCCTTTCAGGGAGTTGTACACAGCAATGAGGTCTCCCCTTAGCCTCCTCTCTTTCACACTAACCATCCCCAGCTGCTTCAGTCTCTCTTCATCACATTTCTCCCCCAGGCCCTTCACAGCTTCCTTGCCCTCCTCTGCCCTGGCTCCAGCACCTCCACATCCCTCTTGTCTTGAGGTGACCAAAACTGGACACAATCCTCAAGGTGTGGCCTCCCCAGAGCTGAGTCCCAGGTGACAATCCCCTCCCTGCTGCTGCTGGACACAGCATTGCTGATCCCAGCCAGGATGCCTTTGGCTTTCTTGGCCCCCTGGGCACACTGCTGGCTCCTCGTCAACTGCTTGTCCATGAGCACCCCCAGGTCCCTTTCTGCCAGGCAGCTTTCCAGCCACACTGCCCCAAGCCTGTGGTATTGCTTGGGGTTGTTGTGCCCCAAGTGCAGGACCTGGCACTTGGCCTTGCTGAAGCTCCTCCTGGTAATGTTGGCCATTCCCTCTTATTCTGTCACTGATTACCTGTGAGAAGAGACCAGGTTGGAAGAGACCTTCAAGAGCTTTCATCCCATTTAGCCTGGAGAAGAGGAGGCTCAGGGGAGACCTTCTTGCTCTCTACAACTCCCTGCAGGGAGGTTGTAACCAGGTGGGGGTTGGTCTCTTTTCCCAGGCACCCAGCACCAGAACAAGAGGACACAGTCTCAAGCTGTGCCAGGGGAGGTTTAGGCTGGAGGTGAGGAGAAAGTTCTTCCCAGCAAGAGAGATTTGCCATTGGGCTGTGCTGCCCAGGGAGGTGATCCTGCTGCTGAGTGTTCAACTTCTTCTGAGCATTAGCCTAACTGGTAACTCAGAGAGGTACATCCTTTATTTTCCTGCAAATCACAGGTGATCCACTGGGAGAGAGCCAAAGATTATAACTGTGACAGTGTCAGAGAGATGAGATTAAAACAAAGAAACAAACAAAACCCAACAAAAGCCCCAACCACACAAAAAAAACCAAACAACAACCAACCAAACAAAAGAGACAAGAGAAGCAATAAAATAAAAGGAAGGAGTCTGCAAGTCCCCAGCTGGCTCTTCCAATCCTCATTATTAGAAGAAATAAAGAGAAGAGGTAATCCTTAACTGAAAGAAAGCAGAATTCACACTTCATCTGCTCCATCTCTGCTTGTCTCCCTGAGCAGGAGCCAGCTGTGGCACAGCTAACACACACTGTGCTGCCTGTGGTCTTTGTTAATTACTCATAGTGCAGCCCTCCCCTTTGTCACTGCCTGGTTTCCCATATTCATCACAGTTTTCTACCCATTCTTGTTTTTTTTTCCCTGCTGCCTCCTCTTAAATTTCACTTTGCTGGTGTTTGTCATTTTGCTGCTTCAGCTAAACACCAACATGTCCAGGTGTGAGCTCTTGCACGTGCCCTCAGACCAAGGGGCTCTCTCCAGCAGGGGCTGAATTTGGTTGTACAGCAGAGGCAGAGCAGGTTTGCCATGACTGGAGGAATCATAGAATTGTCAGGGTTGGAAGGGACCTCAAGGGTCCTCAAGGACTATCTAGTTCCAAGCCCCCTGCCATGGGCAGGGACACCTCACACTACAGCAGGTTGCTCACAGCCACATCCAGCCTGGCTGCAAACACCTCCAGGCATGAGGCTGCCACCACCTCCCTGGGCAACCTCTGCCAGTCTCTCACCACTCTCATGGGGAACAACTTCTTCCTGACATCCAAACTGAATCTACCCATTTCTAGTTTTTTTTCCATCCCCCCCCAGTCCTATCACTCCCTGACACCCTCAAAAGTCCTTCCCCAGCTTTCTTGGAGCCCCCTTCAGATACTGCAAAGCCACAATTAGGTCTCTTCAGAGCCTTCTCTTCTCCAGGCTGCACAACCCCAACTCCTTCAGTCTGTCTTCATAGCTGAGCAGTTCCAGCCCTCTGCTCATCCTCGTGGCCCTGCTCTGGGCACCTTCCAGCACCTCCAGATCCTTCCTGGAATAGAGGCTCCAGACCTGGATGCAGTACTCCAAGTGTGATCTCAGCAGAGTGGAGCAGAGGGGGAGAATCCTCTCCCTGGCCCTGCTGGTTCTGCTTCTCTTGCTGCAGCCCAGGTTCTGGTTGGCTTTCTGGGCTGCAGGTTCTCACTGCTGGCTCCTGTTGAGCTTCTCATCCCCCAGAACCCCCAGGTCCTTTTCTTTAGGGCTGCTCTCAAGCCAGTTGCTGCCTTGAAGGAAGGGGAGGTGTCAGCAACAAGGATGAGCTTGTGGGCTTCAACTGAGAGCTTGATGTCCCCTAAAGAGCAGGAGTGGATGACTGTCCAAGTAAGAGGTGGGGATAAGCTAAGAGAGCTACTCCTACCTACAAGGACATAGGTAGGTAGTTTGCCTATCTACCATTAGACATCTTCTCCTTCTGCTTGCTCTGCTTTTGCCTTTCCAGCCCCCCAAGAATGTCTCCAGCTGAATCTCTCCACCAGGGTCCCAGCAGACTTTGCTCACTCTCTCATCCCCTGCCACACTAATCTTTGCTCTGTTTCCCACACCTGTGGCCACGTAGGGCATCACCTTGGTCCCAAACCAGCCCAGTCTCAGGTAGGCAGAGTGTAGGAAGAAGCACATCATCAGTCTACAAGCTGCTTTGGGGCTAACTAGACATGGGGATCCAGCACTGCTGCCTGGGCTGGCCATTTCACTGCAGGGTGGGATGCTCCTGTGCAGCCTTCAATGCTGTGGTGGCCCTGAGGCACACTGAGACTTTTCCCACTTCTCTTTTTTGATGTCTCACAGCTGCTTTATCATAGAATCACAGAATCATAGAGTCAATAAGGTTGGAAAAGCTCTCAGAGATCATCAAGTCCAACCTATTATCTAATACCTAATACTTCCTGACAACTAAACCATGGCTCCAAGTGCCACATCCAAGCCTTTTGTGAACACCTCCAGGGATGGTGACTCCACCACCTCCCTGGGCAGCACATTCCAGTGGCCAATCTCTCTTGCTGGGAAGAACTTTCTCCTCACCTCCAGCCTAAACTTCCCTTGGTGCAGCTTGAGACTGTGTCCCCTTGTTCTGGTGCTGCTTGCCTGGGAGAAGAGACCAACCCCCACCTGGCTACAACCTCCCTTCAGGGAGTTGTAGAGAGCAAGAAGGTCTCCCCTGAGCCTCCTCTTCTCCAGGCTAAGCAATCCCAGCTCCCTCAGCCTCTCCTCATAGGGCTTGTGCTCGAGACCAAACTCCTTCACACCCAGTCATAAACATTTCCCAGCTCCAAACATTTTCAGTGCCACATTCTCAAGGTTAAACAAAACCCTACCCAGTGAGAAGGAGGAGGACTTAATGTATTTGATTCTCAGCTGAGCAGGTTGGGGCCACTCAGAGCTCCGAGCAGTTTGCAGTAGTTATGTAGATGGAGCATTAATAGATAAAAACCATAAGGCACTTGCACAGCACTCAGTAATCAAATGGAGGAAATCATTTACTTCACCCACCAGACAATGAAAATTCAAAACCTTGGGGGAGGATTTGTGTTCCTCCCCCCCTCCCCCCCCCCAGTCATATTCCATGCTGCAACCCTCGTTCCCCTTGCAGGCCCTCTCACAGAAAGGCTAATTGTGCTGTGCTTGTCCAGATTAATGTGCTGCCACCCCAGGTAGCACTCTGAAGATTTAGCCTCTGAGGTCTCAGGCAGCAATTGTCACATCCCTGAAGGCAAGGGAAAAAAAAACTCCTGCTGGTTTATGCAGTCCTTCCATTATCAGCACCATGCAGCAGCTGCAGTACCACATCAGATTTCCTCAAGGTCTTTAATACAAGGAGGAGCCACAACGAGACATAAAACTTTGCCAGCTTTCCCTGGCCTTCTGCACGGTGGGACTACAGCCTGAGGGAAGCTGAGGAGTGGAAGAGTTTAACTACAGCTGGCCTGGCCTGGAAGGAGACAGGCTGGGAGTCCTCCCAGGGTCCCTTCCATCCCTGTTTCTTAGGATTGCTGACTGGTCAAAGTAGAACAAGTCACACAGAATCACAGAGTCATGGCTGGAAGAGACCTCAAAGATCATCCAGTCCCACCCTCAACCCAGCACTGAAGGGTCAGCATTAAACCATGTCCCTAAATGCAAGTCTATCTGCAGACTATTTTAAAACATAATTTGAAACAGGCAAGAAGTTCTTCAGGCCAGGCTGGATGTGGCTGTGAGCAACCTGCTGTAGTGTGAGGTGTCCCTGCCCAAGGCAGGGGGGTTGGAACTGGCTGAGCCTTGAGGTCCCTTCCAACCCTGACAATTCTGTGATTCTGTGAAATAATTTACAGCAGATAAGAATCACATCCTGGTAAGGTCACATCCTGGGCTGCAGCAAGAGAAGCACAGCCAGCAGGCCATGGGAGGGGATTCTCCTCTTCTACTCCACTCTGGTGAGACCCCACCTGGAGCTCTGTGTCCAGTTCTGGAGCCCCTATTGCAAGAAGGATCTGGAGGTGCTGGAAGGTGTCCAGAGAAGGGCCATGAGGATGAGCAGAGGGCTGGAGCTGCTCTGCTATGAGGACAGACTGAGGGAGTTGGGGTTGTTCAGTGTGGGGAAGAGAAGGCTCTGAAGAGACCTAATTGTGGCCTTCCAGGATCTGAAGGGGGCTGCAAGAAAGCTGGAGAGGGACTTCTGAGGGTGTCAGGGAGTGATAGGACTGGGGGGAATAGAGCAAAACTAGCAATGATTCAAATTGGATGTCAGGAAGAAGTTCTTCCCCATGAGGGTGGTGAGAGCCTGGCACAGGTTGCCCAGGGAGGTGGTGGAAGCCTCATCCCTGGAGGTGTTTGCAGCCAGGCTGGATGTGGCTGTGAGCAACCTGCTGTAGTGTGAGGTGTCCCTGCCCATGGCAGGGGGCTTGGAACTGGCTGATCCTTGAGGTCCCTTCCAACCCTAACAATTCTATGATTCTGTGATTTTGTGCTCCAAGTCCCCTTGGCTCCCTGTTAAATCACTGAGTCATAGAATGCCAGGCTGGAAGGGAACTCAGGGATCATCTGGTCCAAGCTTTCTAGGGAAAAGCACAGTTGAAATAAGGTGGCCCTGCACCCTGCCCAGATAAATCTTAAAAGTGTCCAATGTTGGGAAAACATTCCTGTATAGGGCTGGAAACATCACATATTCTGAAAACTCATGAAACTTGCTCATAAAAAGAAGTGGTGCCTGGTCATTTGAAATAATGATATTATATAATCCATTTTCTATGATAAGAAAATAGAACAGAAATAGAGTAGAGTGGAGTGGAGTGGAGTGGAGTGGAATGGAATGGAATGGAATGGAATAGAATAGAATAGAATAGAATAGAATAGAATAGAATAGAATAGAATAGAATAGAATAGAATAGAATAGAATAGAATAGAATAGAATAGAATAGAATAGAATAGAATTAGAATTAACCAGGTTGGAAAAGACCTCAGAGGGCATCAAGTCCAGCGCATCACCCAACACCATCTGATCAACTAAACCATGGCACCAAGTGCCCCATCCAGGCTCTTCCTAAACACCTCCAGTGATGGGGACTCCACCACCTCCCTGGGCAGCACATCCCAATGGCCAATCTCTCTCTCTATGAAGAATTTCTTCCTACCATCCTGCCTAAACCTCCCCTGGCACAGCTTGAGACTGTGTCCTCTTGTTCTGGTGCTGGTTGCCTGGGAGAAGAGACCAACCTCTGCCTGTCTACAACCTCCCTTCAGGGAGCTGCAGACAGCAAGAAGGTCTCCCCTGAGCCTCCTCTTCTCCAGGCTAAGCAACCCCAGCTCCTTCAGTCTTTCCTCACAGGGCTGTGCTCCAGACCCCTCCCCAGCTTTGTTGCCCTTCTCTGGACACCTTCCAGCATCTCAACATCTTTCCTAACCTGAGGAACCCAGAACTGGACACAGGAGTCAAGGTGTGGTCTGACCAGTGCTGAGCACAGGGGCAGAATGACTTCCCTGCTCCTGCTGGCCACACTGTTCCTGCTGCAGGCCAGGATGCCCTTGGCCTTCCCACCTTAGGAAGAAGACAAGTTCTATCCTCTTGGCACTTAGCTGATGTTCCTAAGGTGAGTTCAGACCCCTCACAGATTGCACTGTGTCCTTACAAAAAGAGCCACAGCAGCAGTGCTTCTTCCCTAAAAATTGCTCTTCTTTTCCTTTTCCCCAGGGATTGTTTAATTCCTGGATCTCCAGGCCCTTGGCAAAGGTAAATAACTGCACAATAAACCTTTGAAGGAGTGTGGCTCTAGCAGCTAGTTGTTATAAGAGAAATTGGTGCTGAATGTATAATTCAGGGCTTCAAGGAAAAAATTCCAGCCAGGTATAAATTAAGGACCCAGCACTGCGCTCACTGAAGCCTGCTGGAACATGACTGGATTCTAAATGACCACTGGAGGTTACTGTTTCCCCACAGAAATCCAACCAGCCAAGCACTATGCTAATTCCTTTCAATTATTAAAACCAGGCAGCCTTGGTATCAGTGGCTACAAATTGCTCTCACATATGGCAGGCTGTGTGCAGCGTGTTCCAGGGTGGCAGAAAGCAGGAGGCAGGGGAGGGCATTGGAGCTTGCAAGCACGGGGATGCAGCTGCAAGAAGATTTCTTGCTGCATGCCATTATTATTTGTTATTGATAGGTGTATTACCCCAGGACCTAGAAACCCAACAGTTACTAAGCTTCTGCTGTGTGAAGTGCTCTGGAGATTGGAAAGGCTTCTTGCAGCCACCCACACCCATAGCAAGGAGACAACAGGCTTTCACTGGCAGGTAAGAACCCATCAGAGAGTATTGATTGGCATGATAGACAATATGATCCAGGCCCCAGCCACCTCTTTGTCACCTCATCCTGGCAGAAACTGCAGACACCTGCAGAAGGATGATTTTAAGCCATGAGCCAAAAGAGGACACTAAAGGTATTTTGCACGTGCTTATATGTGCTAGGTGAAGCCCAGCCCAGGAGGAGTGGGCTGGAAAAAAACTAGCCTCAGGTGGGCAAAGAAAGTGAGCAGAGAGACCTGGCCTCCCCTCCCAGGAGGAGGGGTCCCTGGGTTAAAGTTTAGTCCATTCCCACTTTCTGTCCACAACCCTATTTATGGGGGGGCAATGTCCTGTTTCACATTTATTAAATCCCTTCTCAGTCTTCTCCTCTCCAGACTGAACAGCCCCAGGGCTCTCAGCCTCTCCTCCCCAGGCAGTGCTGCAGTCCCTCCAGCATCCTTGCAGCCCTCTGTTGGACTCTCTCCAGCAGATCCCTGTCCCTCCTGAAATGGGGAGGCCAGAATTGGATGCAATATTCCAGGTGTGGCCTCACCAGGGCAGAGTAGAGTGGAAGGAGAACCTCCCTTGGTCTGCTGGACACACTTGTTCAAAGGCAAGCTCTGGGAGGCAGGTGCTGCCTTCTAAAATCCACTTGTGCAACATCTGTGTGGCAAATCTGCACAAGGGCCCCGAGAAACTCCCTCAGTGCTAGCAGTAAAAACAGTAATAAGGTGATTCTACTTCTGAAAATACCTTCAAAGAATGGAATGGAATGGAATGGAATGGAATGGAATGGAATGGAATGGAATGGAATGGAATGGAATGGAATGGAATTAACCAAGTTGGAAAAGACATCAGAGATCATCAAGTCCAACCCAACACCATCTAATCAACTAAACCATGGCACCAAGTGCCTCATCCAGGCTCTTCCTAAACAATTCCAGTGATGGTGACTCCACCACCTCCCTGGGCAGCACATTCCAATGGCCAACCTCTCTTTCTGGGAAGAACTTCTTCCTAACTCCCAGCCTAAATCTCCCCTGGCACAGCTTGAGACTGTGTCCTCTTGTTCTGGTGCTGGGTGCCTGGGAGAATAGACACAGGCCATTATATTTTAAGTCATATCAGGTTGACAGAGTTGGGGTTGCTCAGTTTGGAGAAGAGAAGTCTCTCCTATGAGGACAGACTGAAGGAGTTGGGGCTGTTCAGTCTGGAGAAGAGAAGGCTCCCAGGTGACCTCATTGTGGCCTTCCAGTATCTGAAGGGGGCTACAGGAAGGCTGGGGAGGGACTGCTCAGGATCTCAGGCAGTGATAGGACTAGGGGGAATGGAATGAAGCTGGAGGTGGGGAGATTCAGGCTGGAGGTGAGGAGGAAGTTCTTCCCCATGAGAGTGGTGAAGCCCTGGAATGGGTTGTCCAGGGAGGTGGTTGAGGCCCCATCCCTGGAGGTGTTTAAGCCCAGGCTGGCTGAGGCTGTGGCCAGGCTGATGTAGTGTGGGGTGTCCCTGCCCATGGCAGGGGGGTTGGGACTGGCTGATCCTTGTGGTCCCTTCCAACCCTGACTGATACTATGATACTATGATACTATGAAGGGGGCTACAAGAAAGCTGGGGAGGGACATTTTAGGATGTCAGGGAGTGATAGGACTGGGGGGGGGATGGAAGAAAGATAGAAATGGATAGATTCTGGTTGGATGTTAGGAAGAAGTTGTTCTCCAGGAGGGTGGTGAGAGCCTGGCACAGGTTGCCCAGGGAGTTGGTGGAAGCCTCATCCCTGGAGGTGTTTGCAGCCAGGCTGGATGTGGCTGTGAGCAACCTGCTGCAGTGTGAGGTGTCCCTGCCCATGGGACAGGGGGGTTGGAACTGAATGCTCCTTGAGGTCTCTTCCAACCCTGACACTCCTACGACTCTGTGGCCGGGGTTTACCCACAGGGACCTGATCTGCACCGTATTGGCAGCCAGAGGCACCTGATGGCCTGTGGCAGGCAGTGCAACAAGAGATCAATGATAAGATTAAAGAAACAAAAAAAATCCCCAGCCCAGTGGTGTGTGGAGAAAGCATTCAGTCAAGCACAGGGGAAGCAGCTGCTTTGTCATCTGTAAGGCTCTGTAAAATACCACACTCTGAAAGGAATAAAAGACTGGTAAAAATAGCACTCCCTTTTCCCTGCTTTAAAGATTTGTCACCACCATCACTTTCTCTTCTGCAAAGTTCTCTTCACCATCAAAGCTCTTTAAACTTTAATATTAAAGTGACATATCCCCTCTTTTTTTTATTATTGTTATTTTTTCCCCCCCTCTTCCTTTTGATTTGGGGAAAGGTGGAGGAGGATTTGAATCTTTTCCTTCATTGGAATCTTTTCCTTCATTGGAATCTTTTCCTTCATTGCTGGATTTTGTGTTCTTCAGCCTAAGATGGGCTTTGATATTCTAAGCAAGTTTAGGAGCTCTGGTAGAAATTCAACAACCTTCTGTTCATTTAATTAAACACCACCCCCCCCCCCCCCCAGATTTCTGTGATTTAAATCCCTGTCATCTGGTGCAGGGGCATTAACATACTCTTGGCAGCTGCTTCGTTGAAAGCCTTTCTGCAGGTAAAGCAGGACTTCAGGCACAAGAGGAAGCTCTCCTTCCAAGCTGTTGGGTCTGTTTGTCTCCCAAACACAACAGAGATTGGCATCCTCAGTTTGGAGCTAGCAGCAGCAGAGAGAGTTTTTGTCCTTCCACTTATCACATTGCATCACATTACCTCATTGCCCTCTACAACTCCCTGAAGGGAGGTTGCTGCCAGGTGGGGGTTGGTCTCTTCTCCCAGGCAAGCAGCACCAGAACAAGAGGACATAGTCTCAAGCTGTGCCAGGGGAAGTTTAGGCTTGAGGTGAGGAGAAAGTTCCACTGAGAAAGTCGTTTGCCATTGGAATGTGCTGCCCAGGGAGGTGGTGGAGTCACCATCCCTGGAGGTGTTCAAGAGGGGATTGGATGTGGCACTTGGTACCATGGTCTAGTCATGGGTCTGTGGTGACAGGCTGGACTCGATGATCCTCGAGGTCTCTTCCAACCTTAGTGATACTGTGAGACTGTGATCTGAGTCAGTTTGGAAGTTGATAGCAACCATCACCTCTTAAACAGGTACTGGAGAAAACACTGAAGGCCAGGCTGTGGTTGGCATGTGCCATTGTAAGTCATTCTGCCCTGTACTCAGCACTGGTACTCCTCCTGTGCTCCTGGAGTCCTGTGTCCATTTCTGGGCTCCTCAATTCAAGAAAGAGGTTGAGATGCTGGAACATGTCCTTAATGGGAAGATCGTGAGTTCAAGCCTGCAGTGGGCAGTAGTGTCCTCCCTACTCTAGTCATGGGGTCTGTGGTGACAGGTTGGACTCAATGATCTTTGAGGTCTCTTCCAACCTTAGTGATGCTGAAATGTCCAGAGAAGGGCAACGAAGCTGGGGAGGGTCTGGAGCACAGCCCTGAGAGGAGAGGCTGAGGGAGCTGGGGTTGCTTAGCCTGGAGAAGAGGAGGCTCAGGGGAGACCTTCTTGCTCTCTACAACTATCTGAAGGGAGGTTGTAGCCAGGTGGGGGTTGGTCTCTTCTCCCAGGCAACCAGCACCAGAGCAAGAGGACACAGTCTCAAGCTATGCCAGGGGAGGTTTAGGCTGGAGGTGAGGAAGAAATTCTTCCCAGCAAGAGAGACTGGCCATTGGAATGTGCTGTCCAGGGAGGTGGTGGAGTCACCATCCCTGGAACTGTTTAAGAAGAGCCTGGCTGAGGCTCTTGGTGCCATGGTTTAGTTGATGAGATGGTGTTGGATGATAGGTTGGACTTGATGATCTCTCAGGTCTTTTCCAACCTGGTTAATTCTGTGAGTTTGTAACTCTTCTATCAGGACCTTAGTGGAAGAAGTAATAGGTGACTTCACATTGAAGGGGAAATCAGCACTGCAACATCATTCAAGTGCCTACCCAGAAAGGAGGGAAAATGTTCTTGCTGCAATGAGCACTGCAGTGAGCAAACTGTCCCCACTGGCAAATAGGAAACAAATGGCTTAAGAAAGAATATTTTTATTAAAAGCAGAAAAGCAAAATGCCTCAAACAGGCAGACAAACATTAAGTCATTCTCAGAGCATAGCCATAATTCCTAGGCTTATCTTCCAGGGAGAGAACAGCCATGCCAGCTGGATGCCCTTCTTCTTCCCTGCCAACATGCACCAGGGATTTTACAGCCTTTCAATGCCCTGTCTCAGCTGAGCAGGCTGGTTGCTGGTGGCTTTCTGCCCCAGGTTCTCCATCACTGGTTAAGTCACACCTTGAGTCCTGTGTCCAGTTCAGGGCTCCTCAGTTTAAGAAGGACATTGAGACACTTGAATGTGTCCAGAGAAGGGCAACGAGGCTGAGGAGGGGTCTGGAGCACAGCCCTGTGAGGAGAGGCTGAGGGAGCTGGGGTTGCTTAGCCTGGAGAAGAGGAGGCTCAGGGGAGACCTCATTGCTCTCTATAGCTGCCTGAAGGGAGGTTGTAGCCAGGAAGGGGTTGGTCTCTTCTCCCAGGCAATCAGCAGCAGAACAAGAGGACACAGTCTCAAGCTGTGCCAGGGGGAGTTTAGGCTCAAGGTGAGGAGAAAGTTCTTCATGGAGAGAGTCATTCGTCATTGGAATGTGCTGCCCAGGGAGGTGGTGGAGTCCCCATCCCTGGAGGTGTTCAAGAGGGGATTGGACGTGGCACTTGGTGCCATGGTTTAGTAGTCATGAGGTATTGGGTGACAGGTTGGACTTGATGATCTCCAATGTCTCTGCCAACCTTATTGATTCTGTGATTCTATGATCATCCATCATCCACCATCTCCCCTCAGTCCTTCCTCCACAGGCATGTCACATACACAGCTTGGGGACATCCCTTCCCCTTTCCTTTCTGGGTGGTGCAAAGGACACTTCTAGGAGCTGCCAGCTCTGCCTGCTGCTTTCTGACCAGCCCATGAAAGAAGCAGATGTCACCCACCTTTGGAAGCAAAGAGGGGCAGCAGGCTGCCCTCTGAGCAGCAGGACGTGCTGGTGGCTCTCCCATGTCTCCAGGAAAATGACTTCAGGGAGAGAGGCAAAGAGGAAGCAGGTGGGGGTGAAGGGAAGAATGGCATGTGGGAGTCAGTCCCCTGGCAGGAGTGAGAACAAACAATCACATCCAGATGCCCAAGCAGAGTCACGATGCTGCAACTTGAAAGGAAGCAAGAAAACTCCATTAGCATCATACTTCTGCTTGTTTTATGCAGGTCTGGCTGCTCCCAGGGGATGGAAATGTAGCCCACACAAAGCATAGCCAAAGCTGTGTTTTACCAAGGGCAGAATGAAACAAGAATGTAAGGATTCTTTGTTACCAAAGGGAAAATCATCCTTGTCTTGTACTGCAAGTACAGCTCAAGAAATAATGCTGCTCCAGGGGAGGTTTAGGTTGGATGTTAGGAAGAAGTTCTATACAGAGAGAGTGATTGCCCATTGGAATGGGCTGCCTGGGGAGGTGGTGGAGTCACCATCACTGGAGGTGATCAGGAGGAGACTTGATGGGGTGCTTGGTGCCATGGGTTAGTTGGTTAGGTGGTGTTGGATTGGTTGATGGGTTGGACACGATGATCTTGAAGGTCTCTTCCAACCTGGTTTATTCTATTCTATTCTCATGCAAAAGATTGAAGGAATGGTCCCCAGGATCCTCAAATGTACAGGACTCAGTGAATATCACAGGGTCACAGCAGATTAGAGGTTGGAAGGGACCAACAGAGATCACCCAGTCCAACCCCCCTGCCAAAGCAGCATCACCCAGGGCAATCTGCACAGGAATGCATCCAGCTGGGATTGGAAAGTCTCCAGAGAAGGAGACTCCACAACCTCACTGGGTAGTCTGCTCCAGGGCTCTGGCACCCTCACTGCAAAGAAGTTTCTCCTCATGTTAAGCTGAAACCTTCTCTGTTCAAGTTTGTATCCACTGTTCCTTGTCTTATTCCTGTGCACCACCCAAAAGAGCTTGGCCCCCTCCACTTGACACCCACCCCTCAGATATTGATAGGCATTGATCAGATCCCCTCTCAGCCTTCTCTTCTCCAGACTAAACAGTATCACAGTATCACCAAGGTTGGAAGAGACCTCAGAGACCCCAGGGCTCTCAGTCTCTCTTCACAGGGGAGATGCTCAAGTCCCTTAAGCATCCTCCTGGCTCTGCCTTGGACTCTCTCCAGCAGTTCTCTGTCTCTCAACTGGGGAGCCCCAAACTGGACACTGGATTGCAGCTGTGGTCTCAACGGGGCAGAGCAGAGGGGGAGAAGAACCTCCCCAGACCTGTCTCTTACCCCAAGCAGCTCTTGTTGGGCATTCTCACCACCCCCTCCTCTACAGGCCTGCAGGTCTCTGTCTCTCTTGAACTGGGGAGCCCCAAACTGGCCAGAGGATTGCAGCTGTGGGCTCAGCAGGGCAGAGCAGAGGGGTATCTTTCCTGCAGAGAAATGTAAGGCTGATAAAGAGAGGACTGGCTACTTCTGAAGCAAGTCTTAAAACAGCAAGGAGTTTTCTATACCAAACAGCATCATTATCAATGAAAAGGACATTTCCTGCCCTGTAATTTTGGTAAGAATTCTGTTCACAGGAGCCTGCTGCTGAGTGGCAAGCCCACCAGTTTTCAAAACACAGACATTTCCTGCCCTTTTCTCTGTCTAGCATTTACTTTTCCTTCTTCATTCTTCATTTAGACAGGACATTAGGAAACATCCACAGACCACTACACACAGTTGCAGCTTGATGCTGACAGAATAGAATGGAATTAACCAGTGAGATCATCCAGTCCAACCTATCACCCAACACCATCTGATCAACTCAACCATGGCATCAAGTGCCTCATCCAGGCTCTTCTTAAACACTTCCAGTGATAGTGACTCCATCACCTCCCTGGGCAGCACATTCCAAAGGCCAATCTCTCTTGCTGGGAAGAATTTCTTCCTAACATCCAGCCTAAACCTCCCCTGGCACAGCTTGAGACTGTGTGCTCTTGTTCTGATGCTGGCTGCCTGGGAGAAGAGACCAACTCCTGCCTGGCTACAACCTCCCTTCAGGTAGTTGTAGACATTAAACTCAGCTCCTAACAGAGCTCATACCAGAGAGCCCCACAAATCCAAGCATTCTTCAGAAACCTGGTGGTGAAACTTTCATAACCTCCTGATCAATCACGCTGCTAATTTGGTCGTATTTCCTTCAACCCAACAGCAGAGGCTGTTTGAAGCTCAGAGCATGCAGCAACCATCCTGATGGAGATGAAAGGAGGAGGGGAGAGCACAACTCACCCCCTGTCAGAAAAGGCTCTTCCTAATTGCAATCAAAGCCATCTAAGATTTCTTTGTAGAATAGGTGAGAAATTCTTCAGTTAATGGTGCCTGCTTACCCGGGGACACGTTTTTGACCTGCTAATATTTTTGTAGCACAGGCTAATCCCTGAAAGATTGCTTCACATTTACAACAACAACAACAACGACAACAGCAACAACAACAATAATAATAATAATAATAATAGAAGAAGAAGAAGAAGAAGAAGAAGAAGAAAAGAAGAAAGAAGAAGAAGAAAAGAAGAAAGAAGAAGAAAAGAAGAAAGAAGAAAAGAAGAAAGAAGAAGAAAAGAAGAAAGAAGAAAGAAGAAAAGAAGAAGAAAGAAGAAGAAGAAGAAGAAGAAGAAGAAGAAGAAGAAGAAGAAGAAGAAGAAGAAGAAGAAGAAGAAGAAGAAGAAGAAGAAGAAGAAGAAGAAGAAGAAGAAGAAAAGAAAAGAAGAAAAGAAGAAAAGAAGAAAAGAAAAGAAGAAGGAAAGAAGAAATGAAGAAAAGAAGAATAGAAGAAGAAAAAAGAAGATGAAAGAAGAAAAGAAGAAAGAAGAAGAAGAAGAAGAAGAAGAAGAAGAAGAAGAAGAAGAAGAAGAAGAAGAAGAAGAAGAAGAAGAAGAAGAAGAAGAAAAGAAGAAGAAAGAAGAAAAGAAGAAAGAAGAAAGAAGAAAAGAAGAAAAGAAGAAATGAAGAAAAGAAAAGAAGAAAAAAGAAGAAGAAAAGATGAAGAAGAAGAAGAAGAAGAAGAAGAAGAAGAAGAAGAAGAAGAAGAAGAAGAAGAAGAAGAAGAAGAAGAAGAAGAAGAAAAGAAGAAGAAAAAGAAGAAGAAGAAAAGAGGAAGAAGAAGAAGAAGAAAGATGAAGAAGAAAGAAGTTATTATATGTAAAAATATTATTATTTTCCAATAATAATTACTATTCTATTACTTATTAATCTATATTTATCTATGCATGTCTGTGTGTACATACACATATATAAATATATATAAATATCTATTCTATTTTATCTATAAACATATACGTTATATATTTATCTTTTAAATCTATTTTATACATAAATAATAATTATTATTATTATCATCATCATCATCATTATTATTGCAATCTCTCCCATGAGGACAGACTGAGGGAGCTGGGGCTGTCCCTTTTTTTTGCCTTCTTTCTTGTGCACTCTTCTTTCTTGTTTTCTTCTCTTTCTTTTTCTTTCTTCTTTCTTTCTTTTTTTCTTTTCATTCTTTTTTCTACCTTTTTGCTCTTTCCTTTCTTTTTTCCTTTCTTATTTTTTCTTTTTTCTTCTCTTTTCTTCCTTCTTTTTATCTTTTCTTCTTTTTCCTTTCTTCTTTTTTACCTTTTTTCCTTTTTTATTTTCTTTTTTCTTTTTATCTTTTCTTTCTTCTTTTTTTCTATCCTTTCTTTCCTCTTTCTTTTTCCTTTCTTCTTTTTTCATTTCTTTTTCTTTAATCTATTTTCTCTTTTCTTCTTTATCCTTCTTTTTCATCTTTTCTTTCTCCTTTTTCCTTCCTCTTTTTTTATCTTTTCTTCTTTCTTTATGCTTTCTCCTTTTTATCTTTTCTTTCTTCTTTCTCCTTTCTCCTTTCTCCTTTTTTTACCTTTTCTTCCTTTTTTACCCTTTCTTCTTTTTCCTTTCTCCTTTTTTACCTTTTCTTCCTTTTTTACCTTTTCTTCCTTTTTTATCCTTTCTTCTTTATCCTTTCTCCTTTTTTACCTTTTCTTCCTTTTTTACCCTTTCTTCTTTTTCCTTTCTCCTTTTTTACCTTTTCTTCCTTTTTTACCCTTTCTTCTTTATCCTTTCTCCTTTTTTACCTTTTCTTCCTTTTTTTATCCTTTCTTCTTTTTCCTTTCTCCTTTTTTACCTTTTCTTCCTTTTTTATCCTTTCTTCTTTTTCCTTTCTCCTTTTTTACCTTTTCTTCCTTTTTTATCCTCTCTTCTTTTTCCTTTCTCCTTTTTTATCTTTTCTTCCTTCTTTTTCCTCTCTCCTTTTGTGTAATTTCTTCCTTCTTTTTCCTTTCTCCTTTTTTATCTTTTCTTCCTTTTTTATCCTTTCTTCTTTTTCTTTTCTCCTTTTTTACTTTTTCTTCCTTTTTATCCTTCCTTCTTTTCTTTCTCCTTTTGTATCTTTTCTTCCTTCTTTTTCCTTTCTCCTTTTTTAACTTTTCTTCCTTTTTTTATCCTTTCTTCTTTTTCCTTTCTCTTTTTTTACCTTTTCTTCCTTTTTTATCCTTTCTTTTTTTTCCTTTCTCCTTTTTTACCTTTTCTTCCTTTTTTATCCTTTCTTCTTTTTCCTTTCTCCTTTTTCATCTTTTCTTCCTTCTTTTTCCTTTCTCCTTTTTTATCTTCTCTTCCTTCTTTATCCTTTCTCCTTTTTTACTTTTTCTTCTTTTTCCTTTCTTCTTTTTTTATCTTTTCTTCTTTTTTTACCTTTTTCCTCTTTCCTTCTTGATTCTTTCTCTTTCTTCCTCTTTTATTTCTTCATTTTTCCTCTTTCCTTTTTTCTTTTTTTTTTTTTTCCTTTTCCTGTTTTTTTCTTTCCTCTGAAAATTGAGTTTTGAATAGTCACAGGACATAGAAGTCACAGGTCATAGAAGTCACAGGTGGAGGCCACTGCCAAATGTCACATTCTGACATGGCCTCATTTTAATTTTTAGGTGTTTTTTTTTTTTTTCTTTCCCCCAAATGAGTTTTCAGCCAAAGAAATAAAACTTCAAGAGCCAGTGAAAATATTCCATTTAATTTTTTTTTCTTATCAGCTTTGACCATGCTATTTACCTTGCCTCCCAACAACATGCTGCCTTTTGGGTATCTCTATTTTGATCACTTCAGGTTTGCTAAGGAATAAAAAAGCTTGGCTACAAAAATGCTACACAGGAGAAGACAAACCTCTAAGGCAAAAGTAAGCTCAGCTCATTACCAAGCTGCTGCACAGGAGCAGTCACCATGCTCCTCTTGCTGAGTCATTGCCATGGGCAACGTCTTGCAGACTTACCATCAGCATCTGGAGAGAGGAGAAAGTAATTACTGTCACATTTTTAAAGCCACAAAACTTCATGAAGGCTGTAGATATGAAATGTCATCGGTCCTACTAAACCTCCTATCATGCAGGCTGGAAGCTTATCCAGTGAGAACCAGGGAGCTACCTCCCCATAACTCTGGCATCATATGGCTTTTCTGCCAGCCTTTCCCAAAGCATAAGTTAGGGTGTCAAGAGGGAGGGGGCAGGATCTTTGGGCTATCAATATCTGAGGGCTGGGTGTCAAGAGGGAGGGGATAGGATCTTTGGGCTATCAATATCTGAGAGCTGGGTGTCAAGAGGGAGGGGACAGGATCTTTTGGCTATCAATATCTGAGGGCTGGGTGTCAAGAGGGAGGGGACAGGATCTTTGGGCTATCAATATCTGAGAGCTGGCTGTCAAGAGGGAGGGGATAGGATCTTTGGGCTATCAATATCTGAGGGCTGGGTGTCAAGAGGGAGGGGACAGGATATTTTGGCTATCAATATCTTAGGGCTGGGTGTCAAGAGGGAGGGGACAGGATCTTTGGGCTATCAATATCTGAGAGCTGGGTGTCAAGAGGGAGGGGACAGGATCTTTTGGCTATCAATACTTGAGGGCTGGGTGTCAGGAAGGAAGGGACAGGCTCCGCTCAGTTGCACACTGTGATAGGACAAGGGGCAATGGATATGCAAGATCATGGAACAGGTCATCCTGAGTGCATTAACACAGCACTTACAGGATGGCCAAGGGATCAGGCTCAGCCAACATGGATTTAGGAAGGGCAGGTCCTGCCTGACCAACCTGATCTCCTTCTACGAGCAGGTGACTGCCTGGGGGATGTGGGGAGGCTGTGGATGTAGTTTACCTGGACTTCAGCAAGGCCTTTGACACCGTCCCCCATAGCAAACTGCTGGCCAAGCTGTCAGCCCATGGCTTGGACAGCAGCACTCTGAGCTGGGTTAGGAACTGGCTGCAGGCTGAGCCCAGAGAGTGGTGGTGAATGGTGCCACATCCAGCTGGCAGCCAGTCAGTAGTGGAGTCCCCCAGGGATCAGTGCTGGGCCCCATCCTCTTTAACATCTTTATTGATGATCTGGATGAGGGCATTGAGTCCATCATCAGTAAATTTGCTGATGGCACCAAGCTGGAGTCAGGAGTTGATCTGCTGGAGGGTAGAGAGGCTCTGCAGAGGGACCTGGACAGGCTGGGCAGATGGGCAGAGTCCAAGGGCAGGAGATTTAACACATCCAAGTGCCAGGTTCTGCACATTGGCCACAACAACCCCATGCAGTGCTACAGGCTGGGGTCAGAGTGGCTGGAGAGCAGCCAGGCAGAGAGGGACCTGGGGGTACTGGTTGATGGCAGGCTGAACATGAGCCTGCAGTGTGCCCAGGTGGCCAGGAGGGCCAATGGCATCCTGGCCTGCATTAAGAACAGTGTGGCCAGCAGGAGCAGGGAGGTCATTCTGCCCCTGTACACTGCACTGGTTAGGCCACACCTCGAGTCCTGTGTCCAGTTCTGGGCCCCTCAGTTTAGGAAGGAGGTTGACTTGCTGGAACGAGTCCAGAGAAGGGCAACGAAGTTGGTGAGGGGCTTGGAACACAGCCCTGTGAGGAGAGGCTGAGGGAGCTGGGGTTGCTTAGCCTGGAGAGGAGGAGACTCAGGGATGACCTTATTGCTCTCTACAACTACCTGAAGGGGGGTTGTAAACAGGCAGAGGTTGGTCTCTTCTCCCAGGCAGCCAGCACCAGAACAAGAGGACACAGTCTCAGGCTGTGCCAGGGGAAGTTCAGGCTGGAGGTGAGGAGGAAGTTTTACAGAGAGAGTGATTGCCCATTGGAATGGGCTGCCTGGGGAGGTGGTGGAGTCACCATCACTGGAGGTGTTCAGGAGGAGACTTGATGGGGTGCTTGGTGCCATGGGTTAGTTGATTAGGTGGTGTTGGATGATAGGCTGGACGCGATGATCTTGAAGGTCTCTTCCAACCTGGTTTATTCTATTCTATATGAACTACAGCACAGGAGATTGCATCTCAACATGAGGAGGAACTTCTTCACTGGGAGGGTCACAGAGCCCTGGAGCAGGCTGCCCAGAGAGGCTGTGGAGTCTGCTTCTCTGGAGACATTCAAGCCCCATCTGGATGTGTTCCTGTGTGACCTGTGCTGGATTCTCTGGTCCTGCTCTGGCAGGGGGGTTGGACTGAATGATCTCCAGAGGTTCCTTCCAACCCCTAACATCCTGTGATGCTGTGATAAGGGAATACTATTGCAAAATCACTTTTTCAGTATTAAAAAAAAAAAAAAAAAAAGAAAAAGAAAAAAAAAAAAAAAAAAGAAAAAAAGAGATTAAAAAAAAGGCAGAGATGCCAAATGCTGAGGCAGGGCACAATTGTGCCACAAATACTTCAGGGAGAAAACACAAGAGAGGAACCTTCCAAGCTCACAGACTGTGTTGGCATATGAAGAAAATAGTTACTAAGAAATGAGACTTCCAGCCATCTGGAGACTGAAGTTCTGGGACAGATTTCCAGGAGAAAAAAAACCCAAACATAATCAAAAGAACCAGGAAGCAAACAAACACAGAGACACACAGCCTGCACTGGACTCCATGGTCCTGCTCTGCCAGGGGGGCTGGACTCGATGATCTCCAGAGGTCCCTTCTAACCCTAACATCATAGAATCAACCAGGTTGGAAAAGACCTCAGAAATCATCAAGTCCAACCTATGACCTAACACCCAACACCTCCTGACAACCAAACCATGGCTCCAAGTGCCACATCCAAGCCTTTTTTGAATACCTCCAGGGATGGTGATGCCTCCAGGGATGATGACTCCACTATCTCCCTGGGCAGCACATTCCAATGGCCAATTACTCTTTCTGGGAAGAATTTCTCCTCACCTTGAGCCCAAACTTCCCCTGGCACAGCTTGAGACTGTGTCCTCTTGTTCTGGTGCTGCTTGCCTGGGAGAAGAGACCAATCCCCTCCCTGTCTACAATCTCCCTTCAGGGAGTTGTAGAGAGCAAGAAGGTCTCCCCTGAGCCTCCTCTTCTCCAGGCTAAACACCCCCAGCTTCCTCAGCCTCTCCTCACAGGGCTGTGCTCCAGACCCCTCCCCAGCCTCATTGACCTTCTCTGGACACCTTCAAGTCTCTCAATGTCCTTCTTAAACTGAGGAGCCTGGAACTGGACACTGGACTGAAGGTGTGGCCTCACCAGTGCTGACTACATCCTGTTATCCTGTGGTCCTGTGGCCTTATTAAAGGAAGCACATCCAGTCACAGTTCACTTCACTTACTTATAAAGGAACCAACCAAGACTTGCTGCCAGTTAGAAGGACACTGAAAGCCAATAGATCTTCATATGTGTTTTCCAGAAAGGTATCTGCTTGATCATTATTTTGATACAGCTCTCAGTGGCAATGGATGGGATGTCAACAAAATCAGTTATTTTTATCTTCAAAAGATGTCTTGGAGAAGAAGTGATGTTAAAGGTTTATTTCTTAGCTGAGAGAAGAGAAGAGAAAGAAAAAAGAATGGAACCATTACTCCACAGTGAATCTGAGTCTGCTTAACCATTACCTTCCTCTCTGGGTTATAGCTTTCAGCTCTTCCACCAATAAATCTCAGGTTTCTTGTGGTTACAGCTGGGACCCTCAGCACTGTTAAGGCTGGTTAGCTCAGTTTCACATTCCACCTGATACAACCTAATCCATTTGTAGTTATTTTCCCACTTAGGGCCACAGCCATTACTTTCCCTCTGGTGCGATGAACAGTTCTCCTCCTCCTCTGCTCTGCCCTGCTGAGGCTGCATCTGGAATATTGTGTCCAGCTCTGGGCCCCTCAGATCAGGAAGCACCTCAGAGAACTGCTTGAAAGAGTCCACTGCTGGAGAGCAGTGAAGGGGAAAAGGAGCTGGGGGCCCCTGGTGGATGGCAGGATGACCATGAGCCAGCAATGTATCATAGTATCATAGTATCATTCAGGGTTGGAAGGGACCACAAGGATCATCTAGTTCCAACCCCCCGGCCATGGGCAGGGACACCTCACACTACATCAGCCTGGCCAGAGCCTCAGCCAGCCTGGGCTTAAACACCTCCAGGGACGGGGCAGGCCAATGGCATCCTGGGATGGATTAAGAAGGGCTGTGGGCAGTAGGTCAAGGGAGGTTCTCCTCCCCCTCTACTCTGCCCTGGTAAGGTTGCATCTGGAATATTGTGTCCAGTTCTGGGCCCCTCAGTTCAAGAAGAACAGAGTCCAGCACAGAGCCACAGAAATAATGAAGGGGTTGGAGCATCTTCCTTATGAGGAGAGCCTCAGGGAGCAGAGGGCTCTGGAGCTTGGAAAAGTGGAGCCTGAGAGGTGACCTCATTCATGTTGATAAAGATGTGCAGGGTGAGTGCCAAAAGGATGGAGCCAGGTGATGTCCAGTGTCAGCACAAGTGGTGGAAGTTGAAGCATAGGAAGTGCCATGGAAACAGGAGGAAATTTGTTTTTCCCTCTGAGGGTGATAGAAGCCTGGAAGAGGCTCTGCCCAGGGGGGTTGTGGAGTCTCCCTCTCTGGAGATACTCAAAACCTGCCTGGATGTGTTCCTGTGTGATCTCCTCTAGGTGATGCTGCTCTGGCAGGGGGCTTGAACTGGATGAGCTTTGGAGGTCCCTTCCAACCTCTAACATTCTGTGATTCTGTGAGCAGGCATAAAAATAGCCAGTGAGGAAAACTCAGGTGACAGAAGCCATAGTCAGAAGCCTTCTATGCAATAAGCAGCATTACCAAAACCCACATTAATCATAACTGCCACTGCCACACAGTAAATAAATAAAGGTTCAAACACAACAATGACACCCTGGGAGTAAAGAAGAGCAGTACAATCATCCTCTCAGGAGAGAGGAATTAAATGGCTGGCTCCACGAGCAGCAGAGATGATGAAACTGAGTTTCCTGCAGATCTGTATCTAAGACCCTGCTCTCCTCTGGACTCTCTGATGTCTAAGCAACACAGGATGGTGATGTCTACACATCATCCTCTCCCCTGATGGGATAGCAAACTTCTGCCTCCTCAACCTCACCAACTATTTTCACAAAGCTTGTAGGAATGTCTTTGTTTTCTTTATTTTCCTTCTATATTTATCTTTCTGATAAGCTTGGACAGAATCAGCTCATGCATCCAAAAGTCTGGGGTGAGTGGTTTCACCCTGTTGTTTGACTTTCTCCCTGTTGTCTGACTTTCTCCCTGTTGTTTGACTTTCTCCCTGTTGTTTGACTTTTCCCAACTCATCCTGCTTTGGATTTATTTGTTGGAGAGGGAACGGCTTCCATGCCAGGCAAAGAGGTGAGGGAGGGAAATCACCAACTTCCCTCAAATTTCCAAAGCACAGTCATAGAATTATAGAATCACAGAAGCATAGAATCAACCAGGTTGGAAAAGACCTCAGAGATCAAGTCCAACCTATGACCTAATAGCTAACACCTCCTGACAACTAAACCATGGCTCCCAGTGCCACAACCAAGCCTTTCCTGAACACATCCAGGATGGGGGACTTTTCTAAACCCTCTTCTGGTGTCATTTCATATTAGAATCATACAATCATAGAATCAGTAAGGTTGGAAAACACCTCAGAGATCATCAAGTCCAACCTATCACCCAACAACTTGTGACTAACTAAACCATGGCTCCAAGTGCCACATCCAATCCCTTATTGAACGCCTGCAGGGACAGGGACTCCACCACCTCCCTGGGCAGCACGTTCCAATGGCAAATTACTCTTGCTGGGAAGAACTTGCTCCTCACCTCCAGCCCCAACCTCCCCTGGCACAGCTTGAGACTGTGTCCTCTTGTTCTGGTGCTGTAAGTAACAAGCAAGAAGTAAGGAGCCTGTGGAAGAGGAGAGCAGAGAGGTGCTTGGCTGCCATGCCACAAGATGCTGAGGAAGATACAGAGAGGGGATGACCAGAAAACAGCAAGGGAACCTCTCACTCCACACCTGAGAGCTGGAAAAGAGGAAAAGCCCCACATCTAATGGAAAAAATAACAAGGGACATGACTGCAGGAGGCTGCTTTCCAAGAGCTTGAAAGCAGAACTCTGCCACATCCACCCCAGAAATAGTCTGAATCACAGCTGCTGAGAGCAAAGAAAGGAGTTGCAGGCTCAGCCCCGAGCTCCTCTCTGACTCATCAGGTACAATTTTTGTCTGAGAGATTCTCAGAAAACTTTTGTGTCTCACTAAGAAGGAAAAGAAAGGTAAGGCAAGGCAAGGCAGGGAAAGGCAAGGGGAAGGGAAGGGAAGGGAAGGGAAGGGAAGAGGAAGGGAAGGGAAGGGAAGGGAAGGGAAGGGAAGGGAAGGGAAGGGAAGGGAAGGGAAGGAAGGGAAGGGAAGGGAAGGGAAGGGAAGGGAAGGGAAGGGAAGGGAAGGGAAGGGAAGGGAAGGGAAGGGAAGGGAAGGGAAGGGAAGGGAAGGGAAGGGGAAGGGAAGGGAAGGGAAGGGAAGGGGAAGGGAAGGGAAGGAAGGGAAAGGAAAGGAAAGGAAAGGAAAGGAAAGGAAAGGAAAGGAAAGGAAGGAAAGGAAAGGAAAGGAAAGGAAAGGAAAGGAAAGGAAAGGAAAGGAAAGGAAAGGAAAGGAAAGGAAAGGAAAGGAAAGGGGAAAGGGGGAAAGAAATTCACCATTTAAATAACATCTCTCTCTCTCTCTTGGAGCTGGTCCATGCAAGAAGAGAAAGAGAGAGCTCTCTGCTTTCACTCACAGTATTACAGAGTCACAGAACATTAGAGGTTGGAAGGGAGACTATCCAATCCAACCACCCTGCCAAAAACAGGATCACCCAGGGTCATCTGCACAGGAATGCATCCAGGTGGGGTTTTGAGTGTCTCCAGAGAGGGAGACTCCCCACCCCCACCCCCCCGCCCCGGGCAGCCTGTTCCAAGGCTCTGTCATACTCACAGGGAAAAAGTTTTTCCTCCTGTTTCCATGGAACTTCCTGTGCCTTGACTTCCACCACTGCCCCTTGTGCTGTCATTGGTCATCACCCAGCAGAGCCTGGCTCCAGCCTCTGGGCACTCACCCTGCACATCTTTATAGACATTAATGAGGTGACCTCTTAGTCTCTTCTCCAAGCTAAAGAACCCCAGCTTCCTCAGTCTCTTCTTGTAAGGGAGATGTTCTTCCTCATGTCCAATCTAAATCTACCCTTCTATAGCTTCAAACCATTGTCCTTTGTCCTACTGCTCCATGCCCTTGTATACAGACCCCCCCCCAGTCTTCTTTTAGTTCCCCCATGCAAGTACTGGAAGGCTGCTACAAAGTCACCTCAGAGCCTTCTCTTCTCCAGGCTCAACAGCACTGACTCTCTCAGCCTGTCTTCATAGGAGAGGTGCTTCAGCCCCCTGCTCATTTTTGTGGCCCTAAATTAGATTCAAGTGTAGTTGGACCTTTGCTGAGCATGCAGTGAAAGCTGTCAGAATCTGGGGGAGTTTTTCCCTTCAAAGAGTTTCTCCCATCCTGCCCATTTCTGCCCAATCAATGTAATCAATAGTTTTTTGAAAGCTGATTTACTATTCAGCTATCTGCTTACTGTTTGGGGTTGGTTTTTTATTAGTAATTGTGGTAGTATGTCATTTCATCTGGCTTCTCAACTGAATTTATCCTCCAGGCTAGACAAACCCAATGTTCCCAGGCCATGCTGAGCAGGGAAGTTATATTGCACAGCCATATCTCACTGACATGCTGGATGTGCTGCAGAAGGCTGGAGCTCCTCTCCTATGAGGACACACTGAGAAGAGAAGGCTCCAAAGGAGACCTTATTGTGGCCTTTCAGTATCTGAAGGGGGCTACAAGAAAGCTGGGGAGGGACTTTTGAGGGTGTCAGGGAGTGATAGGACTGGGGGGGATGGAAGAAAGATAGAAATGGATAGATTCTGGTTGGATGTTAGGAAGAAGTTGTTCTCCAGGAGGGTGGTGAGAGCCTGGCACAGGTTGCCCAGGGAGGTGGTGGAAGGCCTCACCCCTGGAAGTTTTGAAGGCCAGGCTGGATGTGGCTGTGAGCAACCTGCTGTAGTGTGAGGTGTCCCTGCCATAGGCAGGGGGGTTGAAACTTCATGATCCTTGAGGTCCCTTCCAACCCTAACAATTGTGTGATTCCATATATCCTTTTACCTTGGTATCTTTTGTATTTTGTTTCCTTTAGTAAATAGGATTTCTATGTCATCCCCAATTCTGTGTATCACAGTATCAGTCAGGGTAGGAAGGGACCACAAGGATCATCTAGTTCCAACCCCCCTGCATGGGCAGGGGACACCCCACACTAGATCCTCCTCCTCTGGGGTAAACTCATTCTCTCCTCAGTCCTGAGCTGTCCCAGCTCAAACCAAGGCACCATGCACCAGCATTGATGGGTGAAGTCCTGAAGCCAGGTAATCAAACTGCCACCCCAGTCTGTGTCCCAGCACAGGGGACCTGGATAAAAGGAAGACAGACTGAGAGCCCTGGGGCTGTTTAGTCTGGAGAAGAGAAGGCTGAGAGGGGATCTGGTCAATGTCTGTTAATAGCTGAGGGGTGGGTGTCAAGTGGAGGGGGCCAAGCTCTTCTGGATAGTGTTCAATAATAACACAAGGACCAATGGAGACAAACTTGAACAGAAGGTTTCATCTCAATATGAGGAGAAACTTCTTTATAGTGAGGATGACAGAGCCCTGGAGCAGGCTGCCAGAGAGGTTGTGGGAGTCTCCTTCTCTGGAGCCTTTCCAACCCCATCTGGATGCATTCCTGTGTGGACTACTCTGGATGATGCTGCTCTGGCAGGGGGCTTGGACTGGGTGATCTCTGGAGGTCCCTTCCAACCTCTAATGTACTGTGGCAAAGCTCTAACTGATTTCAAAGAGGGCTGGCTGTCATCCATAGAAATAAACAACCCCTGTCCCCAGCACTAACAGCCTAAAAGCATTTCCATCTCAGCCTGTCATGCTTTACCTACCACTTTACTGGCAAACATCTTTCATAGTGTAAGCAATTCTGCAGTGTGTATAGAGGTAGTAAAACAAGCAGTGATTCTGTAACTCCCTTAAACTTCACTTAGAGGGATGACACATTTGGTTTTATCTTGCATGACTTCCAAGGGAGGGGGAGAAAGAAATGTTCTGAAAGTTCTATGTGTGAATCTTTTCCTTAAAGAGAGTTCTCCTGACAGATGATTTTATTTTCAGCTTAGGTGATGCTGCTAAGTATATTTCCTCTCCCAAGCAATATAATTGCAGCTATTCAAGGGGGACTAATTCCTGTCCCTTAATCACCAAACATTATCCCCCTCAGGTAACACAGTTTGACTTCAGCAAAGTTTGTCTTGTTTGGGTTTGATGTTTAAGATTGTCTTTTTGTTTTTAAGTGCAAAGGAAGTGTGAATAAATTTGAGTCCAGAAGCTCTGCTGGAGGAAGCTGCAGGTGATTCTTATGAGAAGGGAGAGGGTATGTGTGGCTGACTGTATAGATGTATATGAATAGCTATATAGAGATCTGTATGTTTCCATAGAGGTATCTATATATCTATATGGAAGCATATTGATATCTATATAGATAGAAACAGAAACATTCA